>NC_056733.1:1830143759-1830236259 GCF_019279795.1 Protopterus annectens | reverse complement strand
GCTTCTGTCAGGGTGAAGGCATCTGACCTTACCCCACACCCAATGGCATTCTTGAAAAATCTCAAAGTCCCCAGAGCTGCTCAGGATAGGAAAGCAGGGGGACTGGCCACCCTGGGAAGCCAAGTTACCATTCAGACTGAGCGGTCTGAACTGGGACATTTCTGTGTCCCAAAAACATTGTTCGGGATTCTGGGACAGCGACTTCCAAACTGGGACTGTCCTGGAAAAACTGGGACAATTGGTCACCTTGCATTAGTAATAACTTCTAGCCACAGCCTTGACCAAGAATTAATAAACTTAGCTCATACATATTAATCATTTCATTTATACACAACAAAACCCCAACATGGCTGAAAACATTGTTATATATATATATATATTTACTATATTAGCATTATTAGCTTAAAATCTCTCAAAATAAGGAAAGTGTCTGCAATTTTGATTTTACCTTTAGGAATAATGGGTATAGCATATATATGCAGAGTTCTTGCATATCCAAACAAGTTTCGCACTTTTGAATAACTTGGATCTATATTAGCGTATTGAATGGACTAAACAGCGAAAGCTATCTAGTCGATAAGATACTGTAGAAATGGCAAAATATCGAAGACATGGAACATTTAATTTTTCGAGTTGGTATATTTAAGTAGAGGGGTTGGCCCCCCACTTATCTTTGTATTTAAGTTTTTTTTTTTTTGTGGAGCAGCGAATTTTTTTCCCTGGGGGAAAAAATTTGCTGTTGCGTTTGTTCGATATTTTGTGGTTTAGACATTATCGGTACGATGGTTCACTGCTTTCATCATACGATAAGGTAATATAGATGCGAATAACTTTACTTGACCATTACAAACACTATTAAATTACATTTCAATATTCTTATATGGCAAACAGTGCCCTCGTTTGGTTGAAACATAAATGGTGCAGTCACTATCACTTATTGATAATTTCTAACAACCTTAGGCTAGAATTGTGCATAAAACATTGACAGTATCTATATTACAAATAAAAACATGAACAATCTATGTTAATAATAAAATTACATACATATATGACAATATATTATGTTGTGACTACAAAATATACCTATTAATGATCAAAATATTAAATATATATTTCCTTCTAGATGGTACCCATTCTAAAAATCTCATATTTCTTATTGCAATTATGCACCATAACAACATTTATGCAATAGATGTTGAACCATAAAAATTACATTCTATTAATTAGTGGGACAAAGGTCTATCTATCAGAAAGGATTTTAAGCAGGCACTCTCATTTAAACCATGTGATCTGTCTGCTTGCAGTCTAATAATCCACCTTTGTTCCTCTTGTTCTGTTTTATTTATATTACCAAGTCTAATGTTTATATGCATACGTTGTAAAACGATAAATTTAAAAGAATGCATGGAATCAGTTTCTATAATATGTTTTTGCAGAGTCTACTGAAACGGCCTGTTTTTTTTTTTTTATTTTATATATGTGTCCTCTTACTCTTAGTGTCCTATTTGTTTTCCCTACATAAAAATGTGAACACTTTACACATATAACTAAATATACTAATTTTTTTAACAGAAAACCTGTGAATAGCTATTGCTTACATATACATCTGATAACAGAAGTATAATAGTCATCATCAGAAAGAAATGGCATATTTTATTAGCAAATGAACAACTATGCTACACTAGTTAGATTAGCCACAAGTAACTTACATGAATTGTAAGTCATTAAAACATAGGCTGTTTTATTGATGTCTGTCTAAACAGCAGCCTATGGTTTCTAATAGAAAGGGTACTTATAGTTGCAGACATTCCAATATGTGTCCATATATAATTGATGGTATTTTTATACATCCAGACACACAAAAAAGTATGAAATATCATTTTATGCTGATTGCTCAACACAAAATTTAGTATATTTAGCTGTATGTGTTAAGAGTTCACATTTTTATGTACAGAGACAAATAGGACAAGAGACAGTAAGAGAACACATATATAAAATAAAAAGAACATTTTAATAGCAACTGCAAAACATATTGTAGAAATTGATTCCACAAATTCTTTTAAATTTACGGTTTTACAACATATGCATATAAATATTAGACTTGGGAATATTATAAATAAAACATAAGAGAAACAAAGATGGATTATTAGACTGCAGGCAGGCAGGCAGATTACTTGGTTTAAATGAGAGTGTCTGCTTAAAACCCTTTCTGATAGACAGACATTTGTTCCACTAATTATTAGAATGTATTTTTACGGTTAAACATCTATTGCATAAATTAACGTTATTATGGTGCATAATTGCAATAAGAAATATATGAGATTTTTAGAATGGGCACCATCTAGAAGGAAATATTATTTAATATTTTCATCATTAATAGGCATATTTTGTTGTCACAACATAATATTATTGTCTCATATATGTATATCATTTTTATTATTAACATAGATTCTTCATCTTTTTATTTGTAATATAGATACTGTCAATGTTTTATGCACAATTCTAACCTAAGTTTGTTGTTAGAAATTATCATTAATAAATAATAGTGACTGCACCATTTGTATATGTTTCAACCACATGGCAGCACTGTTTGCCATATAAGAATATTAAAAAGTAATCTAATAGTGTTTGTAATGGTCAAATAAAGCCACTTTATTCAAAAGTGCTAAACTTGTTTGGATATGCAAGAACTCTGGATATATATATATATATATATATATATATATATATATATATATATATATATATATATATATATACACACACACACACATACACACACAAAACTCCTGCCTGGTGCCCTTCAGAGTTCTACAGCAGCAGAGAAACAAGAGAGACTTTGGAGTGATTAAGTATCATTTTTCTGCATTTTCTTGCTGCCTTTAGCTAATTCCACCTAAAACGCCAATTGTCTAGAATTTCTGTGATTTAAAAAGCTTGTTTCAGCTACATATTTTACTTATTTTACTGCCTGCACTTTAACAAAGTCGTTTTTGTGTTTAAATTACCTGTTTAACTGTTGTAGGCTACACACTCAAGTGTGACAGCCATTTCTTTGCATTTAAAGTGTTTTTTTGATTGTATCTGCTTTATTTTCTGAAAAAAAAAAAACAAAAAAAATATACTGGTTTTCCCGTCTTTCTAAGCTAGTTTAGTCCAGTTTTCAGGTTAGTACTGAATTCAGGGGTGTTACAAGTTTCTATGTTTGCCCATACCTTACTTGGATAGAAGGAAGTTTCTCTGTTCACTGTGAGAGAGGAAGCTTTGAACAGCCTATCTGTCCCTGGAGGAGTGGTTTCAGCCAAGAAATTAGTAGTTTATTGGCCATTTTGGGCTAATTTCTATCTTTCATTTCCCTGCTATAAAACCTGCATTTGCAAGGGTTTTTGTGCTAGTATACAGCTCAGGAAGCTCCTGCCTGGTGCCCTGTAGAGTTCCACAGCAGCAGAGAGACAAAAGAGAGACTCTGGAGTGATTAAGTATCACTTTTCTGCATTTAGCCAATTCCGCCTAAAACACCGATTTTCTAGAGTTTGTGATTTAAAAAAAACTTGTTTCAGCTACATATTGTACTTATTTTTCTGCCTGCACTTTAACAAAGTCGTTTTTGTGTTTAAATGACCTGTTTAACTGTTGTAGACTACACACTCAAGTGTGATAGCCATTTCTGTGCATTTGACCTGTTTTTGTTTTTATTGTATCTGCTTTATTTTCTGGAAAAAAAATTACACACACACACACCCTCCCACCTTTCTAAGCTAGTTTAGTCCAATATTCACATTAGTGCTGAATTCAGGGCTGTGTTACCAGTTTGTGTTTGCCCATACCTTACTTGGATAGAAGGAAGTTTCTCTGTTCACTGTGAGAGGGAGCTTTGAGAAGCCTATCTGTCCCTGGATGAGTGGTTTCAGCCCAGAAATTAGTAGTTTATTGACCAATGGCTAATTTCTCTTTCATTTCCCTGCTATAAAACCCGCATTTGCACTGTTTTGCGTGCTGGGCAGTGCCAGTTAGCTAGGGTATAACTATTCCTGGCTCCACAAAGTCTACTCTTCAATTTTTCCCTTGGAACTAGACAAACCTTCAACTTAAGAACTCAAATCATTCACTTCTCATCCCGGCACCTGCCCAAAACTCATAGCAAGCACTAATAAACCTTAGCACTTGACCCCCCCTATACTGTAGAGGAGGATAAGGTTCTCTATTCGACCTTACCAGCCAATCAGTAAAACAGTTCACTGTATCTATCCAGGCATGTCTGAAGGGCAGTTTCAGGTGTACTCTACAGTCCAACTGGTGAATCTGGGCATTTTGAGGCAATGTTACAATTGCCTCATGTACACAGACGACCCTCTCCTCCTTCCACCAAACACTAATACATGCGAGAGATGCAGTTATACAGGCAAACTGGAGGCTAAGCTCTCTCAACCCAAGACTGGACCAGGCAGTGAAGAGGAGAAGGGAATTACTTGCATCACACCACCAGTCTCCCACCACCAGTCTCACATAGACATATGAAACCAGCACCAGCAAAAAAACATGCATAAATACACAAAAACATACTCAAGAGGCTCAAAATAAAAATTTGCAAAAGCAACAGAGATCTCCAAAGCAGACACCCAAGCAACCTCCACCCACCAACACAAACCATGAAACATATGCTTCACAAAACCAGTGTGCCACACAATCACAGCCCTTAAGGTAAAATAACTTACCCAACACACTAGTAATAGGTTACTCTATAGTCATGCACACTGATGTCCCACTCACTAGGCTGAACAAGGAGAAGGTTACTGTTAACTGCCTGTTGGGTGCCAGGATCCACCACATAACAAGCACTCAGGTCACTGTAGAACAAGTACAAATATGACTCTGTCATTATCCATGTTGGTGTGAATGACCTGAGCAATACCTCCCTGGACTACATGAAAAGAGACATGGAGGAGCTCTCTGATCACATATCCCAGACTCTGACCCTGAGTAGCATCATGCCCTCACCAAGAATGATACCAGGGCACAGAGAAAATATTATCAATTTCAATAATTGGCTAAGCTTCTGATGTCATTCAAAGGGGATCCAGATGACATGCTCGACAAGCCACGCTGCTTTGCTAGAGACTGCTTGCACCTGTCACCCTTTGGCTTTTGAATATTGGCCAAGGCTCTTGCCACCCCCATAGTGCCTTTTTTAGGCAAGGCTCAAAAGACAAACCCACCACCATAAATAGCACAAGTAACAAAAAACTGAGAGTAATGCTGCTCAATGCCAGAAGTCTAAACCTCAAAATGCACACACTCGAGGCACTCCTCAGTATGGAGAAAATCAATATATGTGCAGTAACAGAAACCTGGTTTAAGGCTCCAGAGAGCACCCCAGCACTACCAGGCTACAACTCATACCATACATTTCGGCCACAAAACCCAGACCGAAATACAAAAGGTGGGGGAGTATCCATATTCATCAAGGATACCCACACCACCAGGTTAGAGGCACAGCACAATGTTTCAGAGATCGACGTGCAACTAACAATGGGCAAAACTGCTATTCAAATTATAGCTTGCTACAGATCACCCACCATGTCCCAGGACCCACACTCCACATTCCTGGAAACACTGGGAAACAAAGGTCCTACCAAACACCCTGATATTGGTTGATTTCAATCACCCAAACATTAACTGGGAGAACTACTCAAGTACGAACTCCCTTGCCCAACATTTCCTAGAATTTATAAACTCAAATGCCCTGGATCAACTGGTCAACATCCCCACCAGAGGTGACAACATATCGGACCTGGTCATCACCAATATGGGTGACCGATGTTCCACACCGGAGGTCAACCCCTCGCTGGTTAGATCTGACCATAAACTAATCACTCTGGTTATCCACATTCTGCCACCACTCCCGGTCAAAGAAACCACCATGAAAAACTTTTCAAAAGCAAGCTTCACGTTACTTAAGACAGAGGTGGGAAGTTTCAAAGCTCCCATGCTAAAGGATAGCGCTGTCCAAGCTGCAAAATCCTTTACTAATGCACTCTACAGGCACCTACAAGAATGCATGGCTCATGCTATCCCAAACAAAACCAAGACTCACTTCTCCAAGAAAAGGAAACCAGTGTGGTGGACCCCTGCCATAAGCAAGCTATACAACAGAAGGAGGAAACTAGTACAGAACAGAGTAAAATCCCAAGAAGGGAAGACATCCCTGATCAGTATCAGCAAGAAACTATGTTCCCTCATAAAATCATCCAAGGCTAGCTTCAAAAGAAAAATTGCCATGGACTCCAAATATAACCACAAGGCGTTCTTTAGCTATGTCAAGAATCTAAGTGGCAATTCTCAGATCTGCTCGGAGTTAGTGCAGAATGGCACAAAATACACTGAACCGATTGATATAGCCAACATCCTGGCAGACAGGTTCAGTGCAAACTTCACCCCCCTCTCACCCCCAAAAGGGCCCATAACTATACCAGAAGAATGTAGAGCCTCTGAAATCAAAGACACTCAGGTTAAAACAGCCCTCTCCAAAGCCAAATGCACAGCATCAATGGGACCGGATGGTGTCCCAGGCTCCGTCCTACACGAGCTCAAAGATGAACTAACCCCTCACCAAAACAGACTGTTTAAACTCAGCCTCTCCACAGGCTATGGGCCCACAGAGTGGTGCACAGCAATGGTTATTCCGCTCCACAAAGGTGGAGCCATAATGGACCCTGGGAACTATCACCCTATAAACCTGACTAGCTTGGTCTGCAAAGCTATGGAGTGCATCATCATGGATCTCATTAACAGACATTGGAAACCTCCAAACTCTGGACCCTACCCAGTTCGGCTTTGTTAAGGGGAGATCATGCCTCCTAAACCTGGTGGACTTCAAGACAGTTACCAAGGCTATAGACAAGGGATAGGTGGTCCACACAGCCTACCTAGACCTTGCAAAGGCCTTCGACACCATTCCCAACTCAGGTATTATAGACAAGCTCACCAGCCTGAACATAAACCTTTACGTCACGAGATGGGTTGCACACTGGCTCATGGACAGAACCCACATGGTAAGAGTTGCGAGAGCTAGGTCTGACTCTAAACTGGTTAGAAGTGGCATTCCCCAGGGCACAGTCCTAGGACCCCTCCTGTTCGACATATACTTCTCAGAGGTACAGACAAGCACAGGAGGACTATGGCTGACCAAGTTTGCAGACAACTGCAAACTAGAGGCTATAATTGACTCACCGGCTGACACAGACATCCTCCAAAAGGGTCTCACTGAGACAGATACTTGGTGTCAAAACCATGGCCTCAAGCTAAATGCCAAAAAGTGCATAGTCATCCCCTTTGGAAAAAAACAAAGTACACACAAACTACCACATAGGTGGTAGCCCCCTAAATATGGAAGACATAATAAGGGATCTGGGGACCCAAGTAGATAGTAACCTCTCCTTTGATAACCACATTGCCAAAGTGGTTAGAAAATCCTTCTATGTGGCCCACCTAATCACAAAAGGGTTTGCATCCCGACCAAAAGAGGTCATTGAGCCCCTCTACGCATCAGTCATCAGACCCATCATAGGGTACAATGCCCCATCTGGGATGTACCTTACAAGACACCTGCAACAACTGGAAAGGCCACAGAAGTTCCTCACCCAAGAGGATCACTGGCCTCAAGCAGATGCCCTATGCAGCTCGACTGAAGAAACTCCAGCTGTACTCGGTTGCATACAGCCTACTCAGAGGTGATCTCTGCCTGACATACAAGGCCATGTCCAACCCAGAATTGATGGACATGCTCCACCTAAAGAAAACCATATCCCCTCAAGCCACATGCTCCAGGGATTTAAACCTCACCACAACAATAACTAGGACGTGCTGGAGGGATAGATTCCTGTCCCAGAGACTTCCCATGCTGGAAGGATAGATTCCTGTCCCAGAGACTTCTCATGCTCTGGAACAAGATTCCAATTTACATTAGGCAGAGCTCCTCGCTAACCCTCTTCAAGAGAAACCTTGACGAGTGGATGGGAAACAAAGTTTACCCCAGGGATCACTTCAATGGCTCTGCTGGAAAGAGGCACAGGGAACTAATCTAAGGGGACGGCGAAAGCCAACACATTCCAGCTAGGCTTATAAATGCCTTCGGGCAGATAGCCTAGTATCTACCTATGAACATACACACACACACACACACACACACACACACACACACACACACACACACACACACACACACACACACACACACACACACTATACCAGTTATTCCTAAAGGTAAAATCAAAATTAGACACTTTCCTTATTTTATGGGAAATTTTAAGCTGATAAGTTAGGTATAGTAGATGTGTATAACAATGTTTTCAGCCATGTTGGGGTTTTGTTGTGTATAAATGAAATGATTTATATGTATGAATTAAGTTTTAAAATGGTTAGTAATTCTTGTTCAAGGCTGTGGCTAGAAGTTACTACTAATAAATGAATGCGATCATATCACTTATTCATGTCTTAACCACACGAGGGTGCTGTTTGCCATATGAATTTTGCAAATGTAACTTAACTAATGAGTTTTGAACAGGCTAAGTAGCATTACGCTATTCAAAAGAGTAGAACTTGTCTGGATATGAAGGAACTCTGCATTTATATGCCTGGTCTGTTGTTTATGCAGGTAAAACTAAAATAACAGTTCATTTTATTTTATGAGAGATTTCAAGTTGATAATATTTATTATGTTTTGAGTTATCTAGGTAAAACAAGTATATGCATAATGATGTTTTAGCTATGTTGTGGCCTTGTGTGTGTGTGTGTATATATATATATATATATATATATATATATATATATATATATATATATATATATATATAGTGATGATTAATACTTATGTGCTAGGTTTTATAATGGCTATTAGATTGTTTACAATGCTTTGCTTGCAATTTCACTTCATATGTGATGGATTGATTGGTGGTTTAACTATATTAAAAATAGCTTGCGATTTTTAAACTTGGTTTAATATCTGAAGAAGCATTGTGGCATACAACACAAAAGCGCTCATACATTAAATCGTTATTATACCTAAACGTTTATACTGCCTCCTGATTTTGAATATCTTTGATAACTTGGAAGAGTCCAAAGAATATTTTTTATCCCCTATATGAAAATTACAGACCATGGCAGCAAAATTAGAAGTTATGTACCTACCATAACGTTCCATGTTAGTTGTCTTCTCTCGCCTTCTTTCTTGCTGGATGGGTTCGGAGCCGATCCTCGGCTCCGACTCAGCACTTGCTAAGCTCAAAAGTCACTTCCACCAGCTCGAGGCAGCCCTATATCCCATGATGCAAGGCGGAGATACCCAGATCTCGTTTGGTAGCTAAAGGAAAAAAAAATACCTGCTATCTTCCCCCAAGGGAAGAAGAACAACTAACCTGAGGAAAAAACTGTAAGGGGAACCCAGGTAACTAAGTGCAGAGCTAACTGGTGTCCAAGGGAGAAAACTCCCAGAGAAGAGGATAATTCACGGTCTGTCCAGGTTAGGGGGACAGGAGGGAGGGACGCAAGAAAGAAGGCGAGAGAAGACAACTAACATGGAACGTTATGGTAGGTACATAACTTCTAAATGTTAAGTTGTCAATCTCTCCTTCATTCTTGCTGGATGGGACCGCGTCCCTAGCACCTCTATCCTGGGTGGCTCAATGGAACAGACTCTTGAGAACTGTGGAACCAAAACTCGCCCTGTCCCTGGAGGCCAAATCCAACTTGTAATGTGAGACGAAGGTATGAGGAGTGGCCCAAGTGGCTGCTGCACAAATAGTGTCTAAGGGTAGTCTAGCCTGAAGATGTGGCTAGGCCTCTGGTAGAATGTGCCTTTGGTTTTGAGATCAGCTGTTTGCCCCTAAGCTGATAAATATAAGAAATAGTGGAAGACAGCCATCTGGATAAGGTCACCTTAGAAACAGGGAGACCTTTCTTATTTTCAGCATAAGAAATAAAAAGCTGATCAGACTTTCTAGATTGCTTTGTTCTGTCCAAGTAATATCTGAGTTGGCGATGAACATCTAGGCAATGCAATTTTTGTTCCGCCCTGTCAGAATAATTGGGAAAAAATACTGGAAGATCAATAGATTGGTTTAAATTCGTCTTAGAAGCAACCTTGGGCAAAAAGGACGGATTAGTTCGGGCAAAAAGGACAGATTAGTTCTCAAAGATACTCTGTCCTTGTGGAAGACCAAGTAAGGGGGACGAACACAGAGAGCATGAAGTTCAGACACCCTTCTAGCCGAAGTAATAGCGACTAGAAAGTGTTTTCCAAGAGAGAAATTTTAACGAGCATGTAGCAGCCAGTTCAAAGGGGGAAGTATTAAAGATGCCAGCACTAAATTTAGATCCCACTGCGGTGGAGGATCTCTGACAGGGGGTTTAAGTAGGAAGATCCCTCTGAGAAAGGCTTTGCAAAGTTTGTGAGACATAATGTTCTGGTCCGCAAAACCGACATGAAAATTCGAGATTGCTGCTAACTGCACTTTAACTGTGGAAGAAGAAGAACCAGAGTGAAAAATTTCAGCTAGGAAGTCCAAAACTGACTGAATAGGGGCAGTAAAGGGATCTATGTTCTTAGACCTTGCCCAAAAGGAAAAACTTTGCCATTTGCTAGAGTAAATCCTTCTGGTAGAGGACTTTAGAGAAGCTACTATGATATCCCTAATGGGATTAGATATCATAGGAAGCCTGGCTAAGGAAGGAAGTGGAGCAACCAAGCAGTGAGGTTGAGGGAACGAATGGACCGGTGCAGTTGACCCGACTGGTGGGTCAGAAGATCTGGAACTGGGTCCAGATGCCAAGGCTGCACTACGAGATGTCGATGAAGGAACGGGAACCAAATTTGTCGAGGCCAGTAAGGAGCAATGAGGATCAGCTTGGCTCTCAAGTCGGTAGCTTTCTGAAGCACTTGAGGAATCAATGGAAAGGGGGGAAAAGCATAAAGAAGTCCCCGGGGCCAATCCTGGGTTAGAGCGTCTCTGGGGGGATGGCCTGGAAGTGGAAAGAGAGAAGAAGTCTGGGCATTTGCTGCTTTGGGGTGTAGCAAAAAGGTCGCAGCAAGGAGTGCCCCACTTCTGAAAAATCTCTTCCGCTATAGATTGTTTGAGAGACCACTCGTGAGGCATGAGTATAGCTCTGCTCAACCGGTCCGCTATGATGTTGGTTTTCCCGGGGATATGCATTGCTATCAGAAACCACTGAAAGGAGATCGCCCATTGCCAAAGTCTGAGAGCTTTTCGACACAGAGGATAGGACTTGGTCCCACCCTGTTTGTTGATATACCATACTACGGACATGTTGTCCGTGTGAACTGCGATACTTCCTAAAGGAAGAAAGTCGTTGAGGGCTTGCAACATTAAAAGCACTGCTCTCATCTCTAGGACATTTATATGCAGGTGGTATTCGAACGGTTGCCACGTGCCATGGACCATCCTGCCCTGATAATGCCCCCCCCCACCCGATCAGGGAGGCATCCGAAGTGACCGTGGCTACCGGGGCCGGGGGGACAAATGGTCTGCCCTGATGGACTAGAGGGGAAGAAATCCACCAGGATAGGTGACTCTTGCAGATCTGTGTGAAAAGTATCTTGTGACGCATGGGCAACTGCTGGAAGGACCATTGGGTAAACAACATCCACTGTAGGAGACGCATGTAAAAGCGGGCCAGAGGGAGAAGTGTGATGGCAGCTGCCATTAGGCCTAACACTTTCAGGACCAACCTGGCTTGTACCTTTTTGCTGAATAGGATGATCCGAACATGATTTTGGATATCCAGGATTCTTTGATTTGTTAGATTTGCTGACATCCAAGTAGTGTCTAGATCTGCGCCTATAAAGGTAATAGATTGGCAAGGCGATAAGGAAGACTTTTCGAAGTTGACAGAAATCCCTAACTGGCTGCAGAGACGTAGAGTATAATCCCTGGCCTGGAGAAGTTGATGCCTGGTGGTGGCTGTGAGGAGCCAGTCGTCTAGGTACAAAAACACCTGGAATCCCTGACATCTCAGGTGAGCCGTGACCACTGCCATGCATTTGGTGAACACTCTGGGGGCTGTGGTGAGACCAAAGGGCAGGGCTCTGAACTGAAAATGACTGGTCCCCAGCCGAAAGCAGAGAAACCTTCTGGAGCGTCTGTGGATTTTTATGTGATAGTACGCATCCTGAAGGTCTATAGAGCACATCCAGTTGTCTTTGTCCAGAAAGGGCAAAATCGATTGAAGTGTGACCATCCGAAAACTCATCTTTTTGACAGACTTGTTTAGTCTGCTGAGGTCTAATATTGGTCTCCAGTCTCCCATCTTTTTGGGGACCAAAACGAACCTTGAGTAGATTCCGGATTCTAAATGGCCTGTTGGAACTGGCTGGATGGCCCTTTTCTCTAGAAGTTTTGAAACCTCTAGCTTTGCAATTTCCCTTAGACCGGGTGGAACGTCTGGAAGGGATCCTTTTTGAGGGAAGGGTCTTTTCTCAAAAGGCATTTTGTAACCCTCTGATATGATCGACTGTACCCATTTGTCTTGAGAAAGGGAAAGCCAGGCTTCTGGGTACAGTGACAATCTCCCCCCGACTGCCTCCAAGGGTGGGCAGTCGGGCAACACCTCAGGGATGCTGGAAGGGCTTGTCACAGAGAGGCTCTCTGCTGCCCTGGTTCTGCGGACCCCCTCTGCCCCTAGGGCGGCGTCTGTTGTTATTAACCCCTCTGCCTCTGGGAACCACATTTTTCCCTCCCTTCTGACCTTTGGGGTAAGGCCTTGAAGGGGTGGAGAAACGGACTCCTACGGCAGAAAGAGTCTTGCCGTCTTGCTCACACCTGGTCAAAGTGTCCTTCACCTGAGGTCCAAACAAAGTTGTCCCATCAAAGGGAGAGTTTGTGAAAGACGCCTTAAAGGGGTCTGCAAAATTGCAAAGTCGCATCCAGGACTGACGTCTGAGAGCCACTCCTGTGCCTGCAGCTCTACTTACTCCATCGGCTGCATAAGAAATGAGCCGCATGGAGGAGTTAAGTTATGGAATTTAGGATTCCCAGCTGAGAGGCAATCTTCTCTTGAGCCTCAGCAGCTGATGGATCCTGTACCACCTCACCCAATTCCTTGAGGATATCTCTTTGAAGTCGGGTGAAGTGACATAGATAATTCAGCGAACGCATAGTAAAGGTCGCTGAGGAAAACATCCGCTTACCATACCTGTCCATGGTCCTAGACTCCTTGTTAGGAGGATGGACCAGTACGGAAGGATCTGCAAGTTCCTTTTTGGTGGCAGCCGCCACCACCATGGCATCAACCGGGACACCTTTGGTGAGAAACTGTTTTTCAGTGGGGGCCGTGATAAATTTAGAAGGCCTCCTGGGGACTGGTTCCACGGAATCAGGAGATGCCCACGCCTTTCGAGCTATCATGTCCATGAGGGGGTCGAAAGGCAGAGAAACCCAGGAGGTGGAGGGTCGAGATCCAAAAGCCTCCAGGTATACCGACTCATCCTTGGAGGGGTTAATGGAGGGCCAGTTCCCCCTCTGTTTCAGGAGTTCAAGAATGTCTGAAAAGGAGACATCCTCAGAGGGGTATCTTGGGGACCCCCCCCCGACTCATCTAAGTCGGTATCTGATGTCGTAGACTCAAGGGAGTCTAAATGCTTCCTCTTGCAAGTCCTCTTACGCAGGGGTTCCCCTGAAGGATCAGGAGAAACCTCGGAAGAGGAGGGTATTCCCAATGGGGAAACCTGGGGCGATGGATCTCTGGGTCCAGGAGCAAGAGAGTGGGAAGAGATATCTACAGGCACTGAAGAGGGAGGAGCTAAAGGGACCGACTGTTGACTCAGCTCGGGGGCTAGTACACTCCTCATCACCTCGAAGGCTCCCCTCCCAGGGAGGACCGAAAGCTCCCACTCCGAGGAAACAGGAATCCCCGGCCCCACCAAAAGGGAAGGCTCCGAAGCAGATGTCGGTGCTGAGCTTACCAAAGCCGAAGCTCCGAGGGGGAGAACGGGGTCGGACAAGGGTCTGATGCCACTCGCCCCCTCGGAACCGACAAGGGAAGCCCGACGACCAGATCCCTCCAAGGATGGTCTCAAGGAGGAGATAGGAGTCAAAGATAATGGAGCCGAAAGGAGTGGTATTGGCTCCGAAGCACTAACAGTCACAGTACCAATGAGCTCCGGCTCCGAGCTCTGAAGGAGAGTCGAAGGAGGAATTTCTGGAGGGTGTGGAATAGCGGTCGTCTGCTGAGATGGGCTATGAAGTATCTGGGCCAGTGCCTGTGATTTTAGCAGTCTACTCACCACTCTTTCCAAGTCATGGTCTGAGAGTCTGGAAGACCTTGAGGATCGGCTCCGATGGCTCCGCTCCGAAAGTAAGGGAGAGGCCGGAGCCGAATGAATAGACTCCAGCGACGGAGATCTGGATCTCTTTCTCGACGCAGCCATCAGAGCTGAAGAACCTTCGGTTCCAGTTGGAGCCGACAACTTGTCGGCTCCGAGCTGGGTCAGAGATGTGTCGGCTCCAGCCGGAGCCGACACAGGCATGGAAGCAAGAGTATCGGGGCCGATACCGAACCTTCAGAGAAGGAAGGATCGGCTCCAGCCGGAGCCGATGTCAACTCCGAGGGAGTCGGAGCCAAGGCTGAAGGCTTGGACACTGAAGCCTGGGCCTTGGGAGGCTTTGAGGGCTTCCCCAAGCCGGACTTAGCCGGGGAGCTCTCAGGCTTTAATAAGCCCCTGAGAATAAGCTTATTTCTACGTTCCTGCAGGACTCTCTGGCTGAAGGAGTGACAAATAGCACAGGAGTCCTGCAGGTGTGTAGAGGTCCCAGGCAATAAATACAAGAAGTGTGACCATCTGTCAGAGACCTCTTCTGACAGCACGAGTTACACTTCTTGAAGCCTGAGACCCTAGCTTCTTTAGACATGACTGCCTCAATACACACGCACTACACAGTCAGTCCAAAAATTAAACTAAATTAACAAAAACCAAGTACAGGGAAAAAACACACAGACACACCCAAACAAACCCTGACAGGAAAATATAGGAGGGGTAAGGACCTAAGGCCCGACTAACAAAAATATAAATAAAGGGAATGGGACACTAACGGGAATAGGGCTAAGTGAATCGGGAAGTTAACAGAATAATATATATATAAATATAAGGTACTGAGGTGGACTAAAGTCTCAGAAAAAAGATAGAAAAAATCCACTTACCAGGAGCTGGTAAAAAGTTACCTCATGAGCTTAGCGGCAAACGAGATCTGGGTATCTCCGCCTTGCATCATGGGAAATAGGGCTGCCTCGAGCTGGTGGAAGTGACTTTTGAGCTTAGCAAGTGCCGAGTCGGAGCCGAGGATCGGCTCCGAACCCATCCAGCAAGAATGAAGGCGAAATTGACAACTTAACATGAGTCATTATTTCTCAATATCCAAAGGGAAAATATTTTCCATTTACTCGTGTACACCTTCTTGGGTGAGTCTTTTTGAAAGGATAAAAGAATGGTACATACTGGGGAAGAAAGCCTGGGCTGTCTAGCTATTATTGGAACTAGGGAAGCTATGCATTTAGAGGACTGGGATATTGGGATGATTCATCCCTGAGGGGTGAGAGAGAAGATCTTGTAGTTGCATCCAGAAAGGACATTGAGGATGAGACCAGAGGAAGGGGAACCACACCTGTCAAGTCCAGTAGGGGGCAATATGGATGACTGAGCAGTTCAACCGAATTGTTTTCTGCAGGAATTTAGGGAATCAAAGGAAGTGAGGGATAAGCATGGAGGAGACTGGGTGGTCAAATGTCGACTCGCATCTCAAAATGACTCTTCCTGAGGGAGATCAGAGCAAAATACCTGCTGCAGTTGTTCCTGTGGGAGAATGCAAACAGACTGCAGCAAGGTTGGTCCCAACAACAGAAATTTTCCTCCACCACTGACTGCTTGAAAGACCACTCATAAGGTATCTGAATAGGCCTGATTAATTCATCCACTAACACATTGGTTTCCCCAGAATGTGCATTGCAACTAGAAAGTGGTTGGTGGAGATTAACTATTGCCAGAATTTCATAGCCCCTCTGCAAAGAGGGCAAGACCAAGTTTCCACTTGTTTGTCAATGTACTAGACTACAGACATGCTGTTGGTCTGAATTGCTATAGTCTTTACAGAAACAGCATCTTTGAATGCCTGCAGTGCTAATAGGACTGCTCTCATCTCCAGGACACTGATAAGCAAAATGGTCTCTTAGGGGGACAGTGTGCCTTGGACCATTCTTCCCAAGTAATTCCCGGCTATCCCATTTGAGAGGCATCTGTAGTCACTGTGGCCAATGGAGGCAGTAGCAAATGGTCGACCTAGATAAACGTCGGCCAACTGGATCCACCAGCGGATGTGGTGTTTTTAAATTGGTGTAAGCTTGAAAAGAAAGGAGAGGGGTTGTCGAAGAACAGATCACTGAACAGCTAGAGTCCACTGAAGAACATGCATATAATAGCATGCTAAAGGAAGTACTACTATTGCTGCTGCCATACACTCCACACTCCAGGACTTGAAGAATGAGTCTGGCTGGAGGAGATGGATGGGAAAGAATCTGATGAACTTGAGATCTGAGTGTGTCTCTATGGTGAATAGACAAGGATGCAATTTGCGCTGTGGTGTACAGATGTGCACCAATAAGCTCTAGGCTCTGAAAGGATGTAATGTTAATTGTTATTCCCAGTGAGTGAAAAAATCTGGAGCAAGTAGACCCTGCAATGTTGAAGAAGTTGCATGGAGGGGGTGGTGAGCAGCCATTTGTCTATATATGGAAACACTTGGAATTCTTTGATTCTCAAATGAGCTGCCACCATTGCCGTACATTTGATGAAGACCCTGGGGGCTGAGTCCAAAGGACAGAGGTCTGAATTGGTTGTGACTGGCTCCCAGCCAAAAGTGTACATGTCTTCTGCCTATTTTGATGGATAGTACACATCCTGCAGATCTATGCAGCACATCCAATCATCCTTGCAAATAAATAGCAGAATGGAATGGACCATCACCATTCAGAACTTTGACTTTTTTCATGTACTGATTCAGTTTGCTTGCTCATATATAAAATCGGTCTCAGGTCCTCTGTCTTTTTGGGCACTAAAAAGAAGTGTGTGTGTAAGTTCTGAATCTTATTTGGTCTGGTGGGACCTCTTGGATGACTTTTGTCTAGCAGCTTTTGAGTTTCTTGGGCTGCTGCCTTCCTCTGACAGGGTGGAATACTGGAAAGCTTTTTTCTTTTGTAGATTGGGAGTTGGAAGAATGGTATGGAGTAGCTTCTGGATATTATTTTTAGCACCCAGGAATCTTTTGTTATAGTAGTCCAGATATCTGGGTGTAAGGACAATTGTTCACCCGACTGCTTCCAGAGGTGGGCAGTCAGGCAGCACTTCTAGATTGCTGAGAAAAGGTCTGTACAGAAAGGAATTGTGGAAACCCTGATATAACTGCCTCTTCTGACTCTGGAGGAGTTGTCCCAGCACAGATCTTGGTAAGGTCCCTGAGATTTGCAGAGACATCTTCTTACCACCTCTCCAATTTCCACAGAAGGTTCATTGAGGGGTAGAAAACTTGATTCCCATAGCAGACTGGGATTTTTTTTCTTGCTCTGTGGGTAGCATTTCTTTCACAGATGGCCCAAATAAAGATGTTCCATCAAAGGAAGTGCTGATGAAAGACATCTTGAAAGGCTCTGCAAAGTCATATAGCCACATCCAGGTAGGTCTCCTTATGGCAATGACTGAACCGGCAGCCCATGAGGTGCCTTCAGCTTTGTGAGAGATCAACCTCATGGACGTGTTGGAAATTGACAAATGAGTGGACAGCTGAGAAGATTATCTTTTGAAATCCTCTGCAGACATGGACTCAGATAATTTGATAGTTCTTTGGTCAAATCTCTCTGTAGTCTTGTGAAATATGCCAAGTAGTTAAGAAACCTCAAGGCAAATGTTCTTTGGACAAATCTCTCTGTAGTCTTGTGAAATATGCCAAGTAGTTAAGAAACCTCAAGGCAAATGTCACTCAGGCAAAGACTCACTTTCTGAATATGTCTAGAGCCCTATACTCTCTATTTGACATGTGGACAGATGAGCTCTGTTCTGCTAGCTCTTTAGTGGCAACCGACAGCACCATAGCATCTTCTGGGACTCCTTTGCTCCAGTAGGGGCTATCTTTAGAGGAAGCTAGGAATTTGTCAAGTCATCTCAGTATAGGCTCAATAGAATCCAGCTCCTACCATGCCGGATGAGAAACTAAATCAATAAGTTAATCTGCTTGGGGGGGGGGGGTTAACCCAAGATGTATATGGGCCAGGACCAAAAGTTTCAAAAAATACTGATTCCTCTGGAGAAGGATTACTGGAAGACCAACCATCTTTCCCCTTCTCCTTCCTTGAAATCAGTATCATTAGTGAGAGATTCCAACGGGGAATATATTTGACTCCTCTTGCACATTCTCTTCCAATGGATCTCTGATGGGGGGGGGTGACACCTGTGCACTGGCCCAGCAATCAAAGAGCCTCAATCCTCACCACTAACACCAGAGAAGGCATACCATATATGAGGAAAGGATAACAAATACACAGTAAATTTCAATTTCCCTTAAGAGCACACAGAGATCACAGTCAGTCCGGGGCTGGTTGCTCCCTTGCTCTCCAAGTCCCCAATAAGACTTCCCACTGGCACAGCTATAGGGTCCAGATCTCAGCCTAGTAGGCAAGATAAAACCTCTAGCACCCTCTGTCCAACCAGTGCTTCATGTCCCTGTCCAAGTAGCTCACACATACACACTTTGAGATAAGAGTTTATACTTCTAAGGAAGGCTAGCACAGGTTCTTCAGCTGTGCCTCTTTTACCCAGACTATACAGTAATACCAGCTGCCATCACCCACTAATTTATCAGCTACTCAAAGGCCCTTAAAAGGGTATCCAATCATTACTGTGCAATATTATTATCCAATTGGTAGTTGTGACTAAACAGTCAAGGCTTATTACAATGACTTGGTACAGGATCCTTATATAGATGCGATGTACTCTTAGAGCTTAACTTATCTCTACACAAAACAGCCACAGTTAAGGGTTTACACACTTTCCTGGTGTTCCCAGGTTAACAGTTACTACATAATTGTTATCTTGCACCTCTAGGAAACTACAGCCATAAAAGACATTCCACATGTAAACTCTAGTAATTATTCCTCAAGTTAAAACGCAGGATGCTTCACTCCAGACTCATCAACTCCAAATTCTAACTTCAAAGGTACAGACATGAAATAATTTTAATTTCAAAGGACAGACAAGAAATGCTCGACTTAGCTTTCTTTACAGCAGACGGCAATGTTGCTACATTGTTTTAAGTTCATCATTTCACAGCATATTCTTTCATTTAAGAAAACAAGCCTGTATTTCAACATTCATATTTACAAATGACAGAATTGTGCAGATAATTCTATCTGGCTAGACTGGCAGCCTTCATCTATCTTCACCTAATCTTCACATACCCCCCCCCCCCCGGAGAACTCAAGCTAGTTTTTCAAGTGACCCTAGAGAAACACTGCTTGAGAGGGTCTGGTCTATCTGAGTATACCTACCCCATTCCCTGTCTTGAGAGCCCATCTGCATTGGCATTGCTACACCCACTGCGGTGCTGCACTGACATATCATATGCTTGCAACCCTAGGCTCCATCTTAGCAACTTGGCATTTTGCTGGCTCTGTTTAACCATGTAAGGGGGTGGTGATCTGTCATAACAGTGAATTTCCGTCCATACAGATAAGACTGAAGTTTTTGCAATGCCCACACAATGGCTAGAAATGACTTTTTCACAGCTACATAGCATTCCTCCCTGGGTTGGAGCCTATGACTGAGATAAACCACTGGGTGCTCTTCCCTCTCTGAAGAAATCTGGCTAAGTACAGCCTCCACCCCATGGTTTGAAGCATCCACCTGCACAACAAATTATTTGCTGTAATCTGGACTGGCTAACACAGATGGTCCTCCCAAATCTTCTTTAAGCTTCTGGAATGCCTGCTCACATGCTGGGGTCCACACTACCTTATCTGGCCTGTTCTTTCTTGTTAGGTCTGTGAGGGGAGCATCTATGGTACTATAACTGGGGATGAACTTTCTGTAGTACCCTGCCGTCCCTACAAATGCCTTCACCTGCTTTTTGGTAACCGGTGCAGGCCATGCCTGAATGGCTTCCACTTTGGCAGCTTCTGGCCTTATTTTTATCACTCCCCGCTCTATGTCCTAAGTAGGAGACCTCCGTCATACCCACCTGACATTTACTCGGCTTAATGGTCAACCTTTCCCTCTGTAGTCTGCCCAGCACCTCCCTGACTTGCTGAAGGTGCTCTGGCCAGGAATGGCTGTAGATGGCAATATCATCTAGATAAGCAAGGGCAAACCCTCCTGCTCCTACTAGGATATGATCTACCAGCCTCTGGAAAGTTGCTGGGGCATTCTTCATCCCAAAGGGTATCTTTGCGAACTCATATAAGCCAAAAGGAGTCAAAGGCTGACATCTTTCTAGCACTGGGAGTCAGGGCACCTGCCAGTAACCCATGGTAAGATCAATGGTTGTAAGATACTTAACCCCACTCAACTGCTCTAGGGCATCATCTGTCCTAGGCATGGGGTAAGCATCTGACTCTGTGTGACTATTTAATTTCCTGTAGTCCACACAGAACCTGGTGCTGCCATCCTTCTTTGGCACCAGCACCACTGGGGAGGCCCAGGGACTGTTGGACTCCTGAATCCCCCCTAGTTCCAAAATCTCCTGTACCTTCTCCTTTAGAGTCTGTTTGACTCTCTCAGGCACTCTATAAGGGGCCTGCCTAATAGGTCTTTGGGGTCCTGTATCCACCTGGTGCTGCACCAGATGGGTGCACCCTGTTTTTTCAGTGAACATGTCCCCAAATTCCTGCAACACTGCTCTGATTTCGCAAACCAGGGTAGGAGATAGCTGCTGGGATATTGCTACCCCTTCCACTGATATTGCTACCCCTTCCACTGAGGTGTCAGCCCGAGCCTCACTGAGGAGATCAGTCCCCAGATCACCCTCAGACTCCTCCTGCAATCCACTGCAAATGCTCAGCACAAGGGCCTCCCTATCATGGTAAGGTTTCATCATGTTAACATGGTACAATTTGTATCCCTGCCATCTGCCTAGCAGTTCCATCATGTAGTCAACATCACTTACCTTTTTTACCACCTTGTAGGGACCCTCCCAAACTGCTTGCAGCTTTGTGTTTGACAGGAATGAGAACCATTGCCTGCTGCCCCAGAGCATACTCTCTGGCTGTCATACCACACCTTTTTCTGTTGTTGCAACAAAAAAATGAAGAGATATTCCCTTTTGCTGCAGTGAACTGTCCAATAAATAATCCACAAACCAAAAGACAGCTGATTCACCCAGGCTAACACTGTGAATAAACTGTCTGTACAATCCAGTGATAAAAGTTCTGTTAAAATGCAGAATTTAATGAAAAAAGTAAAATAAAATAACAAAAATAATAACAATTAAGTCCCTTGTCCACCGATAAGCGCTTGCAAATGTTCTTCTTCAGGGCATATAATCAAATGGGACATTCATCTGTATATATGAGTCAGTCAGAATTATTCACCCAATCAGAATATCAACACCAAATTTCGGACCAATCCATGTTTGGATTTCTCCATCTAATTTGCATAAACCAGGTTAACAATCCATGGTACTGATGAGATATGTAAAATAGATGATGCTAGTGACCAATAGCAATTCCAAAAGAAGTAACAGGTGAAATAGCTTGCTTTCATGCATTGCTTGGAGGCATGCCTCACACCAATGAATAAAATATGCAGAATAGGTAAACTAAACAGCAAATAGTGGCTTCCAAGAAGCAGCAAAAAACAAGTCTGCTAGCCTTCATGAATTCTTATCAAAAACTTATTGAATAATTCCAGAAGCAATTTTTTACATATTTCTAATGTTCAATAAAGGAAAAATAGCACGAACAATAAGTGGATGACCTAACTAGCCAATGGAGGCTTCCAAATAGTGGCAGAAAACAAATCTACTAACTTTCATAAATTCCTATCATGAAACTTCTTTTCTTTTTCTAAATAACCCAAAATAAGTTTTTTACATATCTCTGATATTCGATGAAAAGGATGACAGAAGAATAGTAAACATCGCTGTCGATAAAAATAGGTGACGTCACCATTGAGATTTCATTTCCTAAGAAGGGATATAGAAGGGCAATTACTAGGTGACAATAATTGTCAGGGCTTCATGTCTTTGCATGGCTACATTTATACCTCAATAAATTCACATGGTGACTGCCTATAAGTTTTTCCTGAAAAAAGTAAAGTATATAAGTTTCAGACTTCATTTCATCCTTCCAAAATCAGTATATATAAGTTTCTGACTTCTTCCCATCCATTCAAGATCAATAGGAAAATTTCACTGAATTTCCACCATCTCTGTTCATCTCTGTTGCATAATGCCCTAGCTAATCATGTCAGTCAGCATAAAGATCATTTGTTTTCATATAAAGCCATAGAGACCATATATATTGGCCCAAAAAAAGGGGATATTGAGAATATAACTGAACTTAGGGAAAACAAATGGATAATAAACCTCAGAGCTGATCAACATCCGGGGTTGAATAGTGTCATACCATTGAAACCTGTCCTGAACAGACGTAGATCGACCATGAGCTATTAAGATCATAAGTAATGAATGATAAATATCTGAAGAGACATGGTGGAACCTAAGTAAAATCTCCTATTGCTCTTGAATGGATGGGAAGAAGTTAGAAATGTATATATTAATATTGGAAGGATGGAATGAAGTCTGAAACTTGCATGCATTGCTATAATGAAATAACATACTTATCATTTTGCTTCATAAGAGCACCTAAGTCCTAATGGAAGATGATTAAGCTTGATTGTGTTAGTGTCAAGACTAGAAGATTTGATGTTGTTGACATATACTATTTGTGGTTTAACATGCCCATATCTTTCCTGCTCTGGTTTCATCTAAACAAAACTGGACAGTATAATTTATGAATGACAAACATCTGAACAGAGATGGTGGAACTTCAGTGAAAATTTCCTACTGATCTTGAATGGATGGGATGAAGTCAGAAACTCATATATACTGATATTGGAAGGATGAAATGAAGTCTGAAACTTGTATACTTTACTTTTTTCATTAAAAACTTATAGGCAGTCACCATGTGAATTTATTGAGGTATAAATGTAGCCATGCAAAGACATGGAGCCCTGACAATTATTGTCATCTAGTAATTGTCCTTCTATATCCCTTCTTAGGAAATGAAATCTCAATGGTGACATTGCCTATTTTTATCGACAGCAATGTTTACTATTCTTCTGTCATCCTTTTCACCGAACATCAGAGATATGTAAAAAACTTATTTTGGGTTATTTAGAAAAAGAAAAGAAGTTTCATTATAGGAAGTTATGAAAGTTAGTAGATTTGTTTTCTGCCGCTCTTTGGAAGCCACCATTGGCTATTTAGGTCATTCACTTATTGTTCATGCTATTTTTCGTTTATTGAACATTAGAAATATGTAAAAAATTGCTTCTGGAATTATTCAATACGTTTTTGATAAGAATTCATGAAAGCTAACAGACTTATTTTTTGCTGCTTCTTGGAAGCCACTATTGGCTGTTTAGTTCACCTATTCTGCATATTTTACACAATGGTGTGAGGCATGCCTCCAAGCAATGCATGATAGCAAGCTGTTTCACCTGTTACTTTTTTTGGAAGTGCTATTGGTCACTAACATCACCTATTTTACATATCTCATCAGTACCATGGATTGTTAACCTGGTTTATGCAAATCAGATGGAGAAATCCAAACATGGATTGGTCCGAATTTTGGTGTTGATATTCTGATTGGGTGAATAATTCTGACTGACTCATATATACAGATGAATGTCCCATTTGATTATACGATCTGAAGAACTATTCAAAAGCACTTATCATTGGTCAAGGGACTCAATTTTTATTATTTTTGTTGTTATTTTATTTTACTTTTTTCATTAAATTCTACATTTTAACAGAACTTGTATCACTGGATTGTACAGACAGTTTCTTTGCTTTTCAGCACAGTGTTAGCCTGGGTGAATCAGCTGTCTTTTTTCTGTTGTTGGGCTTCTGCCAGGTTCTCCTGGGCCAAACGCATGAGTTCCCTGAGCCTTGTCCTGAGGTTTAGGATGTATGCCACAACAGACTCCTTGTGAGACTCACACTCACCTTTCCACTCATCTCAAATTAAATCTAGAGGTCCCCTCACCCTATGCCCATACAGCAACTCAAAGGGTGAAAAACCTGTGGATTCCTGGGGAACTTCTCTGTAAGCAAACAGATGGGGCAGATATTTGTCCCACTGCCTCTTAAACTGATCTGCAAATGCCCATAGCATGGACTTGATGGTATAGTTTAACCTCTCAACAAGACCATTAGTCTGGGGGTGGTAGGGGGTGGTCTTCATGTGCTTCACGCCAAAGGACTTCCACAGACAAGCCAGCAGGTCTGACATGAAATTGGCACCTCTGTCAGTCAGTATTTCGTTTGGGAAACCTACCCTGCTGAAAATCTCTAACAAGTCATTTAACACCTTCTCTGCCTCAAGGGAGGACAAAGCCACCGATTCAGGGTATCATGTAGCATAATCCACTACCACTAGGATATACTTTTTCCCTGTGGAACTTGGGGTACTCAGAGGACCCACAATATCCATAGTTACCCTCTGAAATGGCTTCTCAATCACAAAAGCATCAAAGGAGCTCTCACCTTGTCTACTGCCTTGCCTACCTTTTGGTACTGCTCACAGGTCCTACAGTACCCTGTTACATCGCTGGAAATTCCAGGCCAATGGAAGTTCTGCATAATATGCTTCTTTGTACGTTTTATGCCCATATGACCTGCAAAGGGAATATCATGGTCTATGGCTAGAAGTGCCAGATGGTAGTCTCTAGGCACTACCAACTGCTATACTCTCTCACCTTCTAGCCCTCCCTCAGGGGTCCACTCTCTGTATAGTAACCCTTTGTCCCAGTATACAGATTCCCCCTTTCCTTGAGAATCAGGTGCCTCCCTAGCTACCTGCCTCAGGCCTTGCAATGTACGGTCTGAGAGCTGAGCCTGTCTCAACTCTCCCCTTGTAATCCTTCCCAGCTCCCCTTCCACAGGAAGTCTGGCATCCTCTGACAGTGGTGCCTCATTGTCAGCCTGGGTACTACTACTCACCTCTACCTTTGCAGTCACTCTTTCCAAGGGACCAGCAGCACCCACAAGCAGCTGTGGCTCACCTTCAGTCTCACTGCTACAGGGTAGTGCCCTCCCTGAAGTAACCACCTCGCCAGTCCTGGCTGCAAGTATGCAGTCTGTCTGGGTCTCCTCCAGGCTACCAGACCCACATGCTTGTCTCCTAGCCTGACTGCGTGCAACTGCATAAGCACATGGTACTGCCTCATCCAAATCCTTCCCTCTCAGGACATCTGCAGGATGGTAGTTTAATGCCGCTGTTGTCTCAAGACAACCTACTATTGGCATTTTGTCTTTCCCACTTACTGGCTCCCTCACCTTTTGTTCCCCACCTTGCCTCCATGGACACTTGTATGCCACATGGCCCCATTGGTTGCATTAAAAACATTTAACCCTAGCTCTTGGACGTGTACCTGGACTAGTGGCTTCCCCTGCTACTGGCAGATTCTGTTGGGCAGTCTGTGCTGCCCACCATGGGTTCCTTTAGACCCCTTCCTGTGCAGGGCTGCCCTGCTTGCTAGGTATAGGTCTCGATTCTTCCCCAACTCATCTGAAGTAGCACATTGTCTATCAGCTAACCAGATCCTCATGTTCTCAGGCAAAGTGCTAAGGGCTTGTTCCCTCACCAAAAGGTCTGCCAGCCCTTCAAAAGTGGTGACCTGACATCCACGCACCCACCTATGGAAATAAGTGGTCAATTCAGCAGCATATTCACACACACTTTCATCTGACTTACGTCTATGCACATGAAACTTTTTCCTATATGTTTCAGGTGTTAGCTTAAAAAAACTCTAATAGACACTTTTTTACAGCAGTATAATCAAGACATGCAACATCAGACATTTTAGATAATACAGTTACAGCTTTACCGTGGAGTAAGGGGGTCAGGAACCATACCCAGAGCCCTTGGTCAACTTCATACTGTTTACATACCCACTCAAACATATGGTAGCTGTGACTAAATGGTCAAGGCTGATTAGAGTGACTTGGTATAGGATCCTTATATACATGCAATGTAATTTTAGAGCTTAACTTATCTCTACACAAAACAGCCACAGTTAAAAGGGTTTAAAAATATTTAATAATAAATAATTAAAACCACAAGATAATACTTCCTACTACACAGTGCTAGTCAAGAGTTCAGAGATCACACATAAATACTTAAAATAATTCAATAGCACAGTTCTGACATCTCAGAAGAACACTTAGTCTAATTTTCTAGTTCCTAGCTATTTCTAAAAGAAGACACAAGTCTAAGATAACTTACATATGAGCAAGACAGTGCTGTGAGTTGGATGATCATGACAAAAATGCTTAATCCTGTCTGATTCTCTCTGTTTAAATTGCTATTTTCAGTCCTGATTCACATTACATCATTTCACACTTCCATGGTGTTCCCAGGCTAACAGATACTACATAATTGTTATCTTGCACCTCTAAGAAACTACAGCCATAAAAGACATTCCACATGTAAACTCTAGTAATTATTCCTTAAGTTAAAACAATAGGCAGGATGCTTCACTCCAGACTCATCTACTCCAAATTCTAACTTCAAAGGGACAGACATGAAATAATTTTAATTTCAAAGGACAGACAAGAAATGCTTGACTTAGCTTTCTTTACAGCAGAAGGCAATGTTGCTACATTGTTTTAAGTTCAACATTTCACAGCATATTCTTTCATTTAAGAAAACAAGCCTGTATTTCAACATTTATATTTACAAATGACAGAATTATCTGCACAATTCTATCTGGCTAGGCTGGCAGCCTTCATCTATCTTCACCCAATCTTCACAAGGTGTTCAGGAGGTATCAGAAGAAAGGGGGAATTCCCATACAAGAACTGAGTGGAAGCTAGCTGGAACTGGCTATCCCTGTGGAATAGGCCTGATGGTCTCAGAGCTTGGAACTAATGAGGGAACAGGGAGTGGATCCAAGGGATGAGAGACCGGATCTCTAGGAAGATAAAAAGTCATTTCCACACCCTCCAAGGCAGATGGACCTGGGGAAGCTGTGGCCACTAGCACTGGAGCTGAGACTTCCAGTACATGTAGATTACGACTCCCACTAGATCCATGCCTGGAGGAGAGAACTGGACCTGAGCTTCCAGTGACAAGGCTCCAAGGGGCAAGGATGGATCTGATAACATCAAAGGAGATGCCAGCTCCACAGTCCCAATACTAACACTTCAGCTCCAGGACCCACTCTGATCCGATGGTATAGGTGTGGAACTGGTCAGAGATATTGTTGGAGTTGAGAAAGAAAGTGACTCTGTTTGGATCTTACTCCAGACCTCTTGGCGCTGTCAGATTCTGGAGCTCCAAAGCTGAAGGATGTATCGGAGAAGGAGACAGTACTGTTTGAGAAGTGGTTGGAAGACTCATGGATCCAATAGGAGACAATGGTGAAATGACCTCAGGACCCATTCTGATCAGATGGTATAGGTGTGGAACTGGTCACAGATGTTGTTGGAGTTGAGGAAGTGACTCTCTTCAGACAGATCCAACTCCAGACCTCTTGGAGCTGTCAGATTCTGGGGCTCCAAAGCTGAAGGATGTATCGGAGAAGGAGACAGTACTATTTGAGAAGTAGTTGGAAGACTCACAGATCCAATAGGAGACAGCGCTGAAATGGACCCCATCTGGCTCTTGGCTCTGAGGAACTTTCACATCATACTATTCACATCCCCGTCTGACAGACTTCTGGAAGACCTGGAGGATATGGTAGACAGGGGCCTGGAATGCTTTTTGGGAGTTTGCATGAAGGGAGTGTGTAGAGTAGGAGAGACCGAATCCAAGATGAACTCTGGAGTGCAAGTTCTTGGAATGTGTGATATACCAGGTTTCAGATCTTATGACCTGGGATCCATGACCTGAGGTGTGGGACTAGCTGAAATAATGACTGGATCTGAAAGTTTAGAATCTGAGGATTTTGGATCCATAGAACAAACCTTTGGGTCAGAGGACATCGGATCCAATGATTCTGAAATTTATATAGGCAGTTCCAACAAAGTCCTAGAGGACGTCAGTGGACAGTACTTTCTATGCTCCAAAGGACTAAATTTAGATGTTTTACTCAGGGTTTGAGCCCCTGAAGAAGGTGTTGATGAAGGAGGAAGAAAACCCTTCAAGATAAGTTTTCTGTGTCTATCAGCTAGTGCTCTGGAGTTGAACGCAGAACAGACACTACAGTTAGTTCAAGGTGGGCTGTTTTGAGACAATATATGCACTCCTTGTGGGTATCTGCGTTAGGGATTTTGGCCCACAAGTAGTGCATTTTTTAATCCTGATGGCTTGTCAACCATGACAGTTAAAAAAATGGAGACAGGGAAACAACAATACAAATGGAAGAATACATTTTTTAAGTTAATGTAGAGCAAAGAAGAACTTACTAACAATGGTAATTAAAGATTATCCTGAAAGGTGGGTAGAAAGGAAAAATTATAGGAAACAACGGTTACCAACTATGGTAAACAGAAGGGAATACTATATAAAAATAGTATTTATGCTACTCTAACAATAACTGGAAACTAAGAGGGAGGGGAAAGCTAAAGAAGATTAAATATTAGGGTAAAGAAAAATAACCTTACTTATGAAAAATAATTACTAGAAACTTTATGCCATACACTCAAGAGAAGGACTCTATGTCTGAGCATGATGGCAGCAAACGAGATCTGAGGTATTGAGAATAGACTAGGGCATTATGGGTCGAGGGAGGATCTTGAGAGTTGGATCCAAATTCTAAAGTATGCGGCTGAGTCATTCAAATTTACAATCAGTCATTGTCAGGGTCACAGCCACTTTAATGAAAAGAGTTGTAAAGGGAGTGTCAGGCATGAGGAAAGAGGCAGAATCATAGAAACAAATAAGAAACAGTTGCAAATGGGGAGTTTTAAGGGCTGGTCACTGCCCTATATTGCGAGACTGCTGTCTCTCTGCATTCAAGTATGTACTAGATTTCCAGAGGAACTGTGTTGGAAGAGAGGAACCAGTCTGAAGCAATACTTGCACTGGAAAGTGTAAAACTGAAGGGTATCCTGCTTGAGGTTCAGAGTTACTGTGTTTCTGTAACCAAGGAAAACTGAGATATACCTCAATTTGAGCTGTGTGTAAAGTGAAGACTTTAAGAAAGCACTTGTTGAACAAACAACTATGTTTTATTTTTCACAGTTTCTGCTTCTGCATTATTTTTCATTGTTCCTTATAAGCAAATCCTATTTTAAACTACAAATTGGCATCCAAAGATAATTCACTGTGGTTGGAGTTATACAAAAACAATTGTGTGTGTGTGTTTGTGTAGGTGTGTGTGTGTGTGCGTGTGTGTGTGTGTGTGTGTGTGTGTGTGTGTGTGTGTGTGTGTGTGTGTGTGTGTGTGTGTGTGTGTGTATATATCTACTTTCAAATCCCAAATGCCCAAAATCTTGAATGACACAATCCCGAGAAAGCAATATCGATAGTTGACTTTACTGTAAGTTGAAATTCCCGAATGTCAGCATGCCAAAGTGCTGTTGATAGTTAAATGGTTTACCGGTTATTTGTGCGCAATCCCTTGAAGGTTTTCAGTTTGTGAAGGGAAACAATATCGCAGATGTGAAGTTTGAAACAGTGAGTCTTTGGTAAAGTATGTAAGTATATAGAATTTGAAGAAGAAAAGCTAGTTGCTGTTATTGTAGGGTAGGTTTAGTGTATGTAATCTGGTATATTAGTCAATATATATATATATATTGTTGTGTGTGAATGAGGAGAAAAAGTTACAGGTAGTGTTTTTTATGCATGTGTATTAGTTACTACGATTTTCTTCAGTTGAGTATGATCTTGGAGTTGATATATTTAATTAGCAGGATGTGTGGTGGTGCAGCCCCCCATGTGGGGGGTGCAGAGGGCTAGCCCCCCCCCCCACTTAAACTTGTAGCAGTGTGAAGTGTATTGATTTAATTAGTTATTGTGTTTTTTGTCGGGAGATGGTTGGGTTGTTATTTCTGCTTCTTATTTTTTGATATTTTAAATGTCAAGATTTTGCATTTTCAGTCAGTTCTACTTTCAACATTGTTGTCTCAGGATTACGTTGTTTGAAATTTTGGGCATTCAGGATTTGAAAGTAAATATATATATATATATATATATATATATATATATATATATATATATATATATATATATATTCACTTTAGAACATCAAAAAGCCCATAATGTTGAAATTCAAAACATTGAGACCAAAATATTGAAAATTCAAAATACTGAAAACTCAAAACATTGAATCCCATAACATTGAAAAAACATAGGAAAGCAACATATACTATATTCCAGCACAACTACATACAGAAACAAATAAAAAACAAACCATATTGCACTTCTCCAAGTATAAACAGGGGGGCAAGCCCCCCCTCCACCTCCCTGTATGGGGGGGGGGGCTACACCACCTGCTACATAAATATATCAACGCTGAGATTACACTACACTTCACTAAAATGTGTTATGTTGTAGTATAGCAAGTAAGAAGGGAACATGACTGAGGTTACCTATAAAACTTCGGTAAGTATCGGAGAGATATATAGTAATTTGTAATGTTTTAACAGTGAAGTAGTGCTTCTAAGAGAAGGTTGAGGATATTTTTTACAATTTAAACAGGCAGTCATGAAGTGCAGAATGATATGTTTGCTGTTCTGTTCTGTGTAATGCGATCTCGAAGTTGATATATTTAAATAGTGGGGGTGCAGGGGGCTTGCCCCCCATTTATATTTGGAGAAGTGTAACATGGTTTGTTTTTTATTTGTTTCTGTATGTAGTTGTGCTGGAATATAGTACATGTTGCTTTCTTATGTTTTCTCAATGTTATGGGATTCAATGTTTTGAGTTTTCAGTATTTTGAATTTTCAATATTATGGTCTCAATGTTTTGAATTTCAACATTATGGGCTTTCGATGTTCTAAAGTGAATCTATATAAATATATATATATATATATTTATATATATATATATATATATATATATATATATATATATATATATATATATATATATATATATATATATATATATATATATATATATATATATCAGAACAGATCAACTAACGACTCACACATAAGATAGAACAGGTCAGTTAAGGTTAATCATTTGTGAACTGAAGGGGTGGAGCTAGGAGCTAAACCTTCTATTTAAGGGGTAAAATACAACATTTCAGAGCTTTACTAGAAAGGCTCACCCAGACTCTGCTACACTTTGCTGTGAGGGAAAGGTTAGTTTACTTTTTATTTGTTGTATTTTGTATTACTTTATTGCCTTTTTCTATTTTGAATACTGTGATTTGTTTTCTTTACGTTGTGTTTTACTTGTATTCTGCTTTTAGCTGCATATTAAAACTTGGAAAGAGACCACAGCTCTGTCTCTTGTGAGTCAGGCAGAATTCTTTTTCTCCACCCTCCCACCTGGTTACTGTTGTGTTTTTAAACACCACTGTCTTTCTAGTTGCCTGCCCCTTATGTTAATTTGACCATATATCTCATTTCCTCTCTGCTTTTACTGGCTTGTGTGATTAAGCGCAAAATTATCATTTTGTGAAATCACTCCCCTTCAACTATTTAAATTTATTGGCTATCCTACTGTATTCCATAGCACCAGAATACAAAAGTGACCACCCCTTTCAATCTATCTTGCTGTTTTAAAAATAGTGACTCTCCACTAAAACTTAACTTCTTAAGACAGGTAAAACTTAAGTTGTCTAGTTTCACATCTAACTCCTCTAGTGCACACTGCAGTGTTTAGGATAAACCATTTTTTTTCATCTTACCTTTAAGCATCCCTGTGACTAGCACTTGCTCTAAAACCTGCTGGAAAGCACTAGGAAGCCTTAAACTGATACAAGTACTCAACTCTCCTTGTTACTAAGGAGAAATTAATCATAGGCACTAAGCCTATAATTTCAAAGTACCTTGTTAAGGTAAGGGAAAACAGCTTTTGTACTTTACAAAAAAAGCATCAAACCAGGCATGTCCAAGGGTCAGCTTCCAGTTATTTCTCCTGTCCACATGCTGAATCTGGGCATACTGGGGCAATGCAGCAATTGCCTCATGTACACAGACAACCCTCTCCTCCTACCACCCAACACTAAAACCTGCGAGAGATGTACTTACATAGCCAAACTGGAAGCAAAGCTCTCTCCACCCAAGATTGTGCTAGACAGTCAAGAGAAGAAGGTTAACACCTGCACTATACCTCAAGCAACCTATAGCCCTTCTAAACCCACACCACCAACACCCTCACATAGCAACACTAAACCTTCATATGTGGAGGCCCTTATTAACAGTAACCTGCCCAAGCAACAAGGACCTCCAAAGCTGAAACGCAAACACCAGTCACAACCAAAGTGTAACATAGCTCACAACACCAGTGTGCCACCCAACAACAGCCCCTAAGGCAAGACAACATATCCAACATTTTAGTCATAGGTGACTCTATAATCAGGCACATTGATGCCCCATTCACCAGGCTGAACAAGGAGAAAATTACAGTCAGCTGCCTGTCGGGTGCCAGGATCTACCAGATAACACATGCACTCAAGTCACTCCACAATAAGTACAAATATGATTCTGTCATTCTCCATGTTGGAGTGAATGACTTGAGATGTACCTCCCTGGACTACAAGAAAAGAGACAAGGAAGAGCTTCTCAGATCATTTGGCACAGGCAGGTATGACCTTAACCCTGAGTAGCATCCTGCCTTTGCCCAGAATGATACCACAGTATAACGACAAAATGATTGACTTCAACAATTGGCTAAGCTTCTGGTGTCATTGAAAGGGGATCCAGTATCTGTCTGCCTGGCATGACATGATCAACAGACCACATGTTTGCCAGAGATGGTCTGCACCTGTTGCCCCTGGGATTCAGGTTACTGGCTAAGCTCTTGCCACCCCTATAGTGCCTTTTTTAGGCAAAGTTCAAAGGACAAAACCACCATCGTAACAGGTACAAGCATGCAAAATCTGAAGGTAATGTTACTCAATGCTAGAAGTCTAAACCTCAAAATGCACTCTCTCGAGGAATGGGGAACATCAATATCTGTGCAGTAACTGAGACCTGGTTCAAGGCTCCAGAAAGCACCCCTGCAATACCAGGCTACAACTTTTACCACACTTTTCGGCCACCAAACCAGGACCGAAACACTAAAGGTGAAGGAGTGTCCATATTCACCAAGGATATTCACACCACCAGGCTAGTTGCCCAACACAATGCGTCTGAAATTCTCCAGGTGAAAATAACACTAGGTAAGACTGTAATCCAAATGGTAGCTTGCTACAGATCCCCTACCATGCCCCAAGATTTTCATTACACCTTTCTAAACATACTGGAAAATATTAAGATACAACCAAACATCCTAATACTGGGTGATTTCAAATACCTTGCCATTAACTGGGAAAACTACTCGTGTACCAACACCTTTGCCCAATGGTTCTTGGAATTCAAAATTCCAATGCCCTGGATCAGCTAATCCATAGTCCCACCAGGGGCTCTAATATCCTAGAGCTGGTCATTACCAAATGGGAAATCGATGCTCCAAACCTATGGTCACCCCCTCGTTGGTCAGGTCTGAACATAATCTAATCACCCTTGACATCCACATCCCTCCCCCACCCCCCCCAGTAAGGAAACCTCCATAAAAAAACTACTCCAAAGCCAACTTCATGCTACTCAAGTCAGAAGTGACAAACTTCATGACACCCATGCAGACGGGAACCAAACGTTCAACTGCTGAATCCTACACTAAGGCATTGTATGAGCACATCCACTCGTACATGAATCGTGCCATCCCAAATGGAACCAAGATGCTCTCCTCCAAAAAAAGGAAGCCAGTCTTGTGATCCCCTGCCATAAACAAACTTTACAACAAAAGGAAGGAACTGTTGCAGAAAAGAGGAAAATCCCAGGATGCAAAAAACTCCCTCACCAGCCTCAGTAAGATGCTGAGATCTCTCATAAAATCCTCCAAAGCTAGTTACAAAAATAAAATTGCCAAAGATTCCAAAGAGAACCACAAGGCATTCTATAGCTATGTCAAGAATCTACATGGCAATGATCAGATCTGCTCTGAGCTACAACAGAATGGCATTAAATATACTGATCCCAAGGATATTGCCAATATCCTGGCAGATCGATTCAGTGCCAACTTCACCCCCCTCTCACCCCTAAAGGGCCCATCTCAATGCTGAAAGATTGCCAAATTCTGGTAATAATGGCCACACAGGTAAACACCACACTCTCCAAAGCTAAGAATACAGCATCCATGGGACCAGACGACATCCTGGGCTATGTACTACATGAACTACAAAATGAACTGGCACCTCACCTAAGTGTCATGTTTAATCATAGCCTCACCTCAGGCTTCATGCCCACTGAGTGATGCACAGCTACAGTTATCCCACTGCACAAGGTGGGATCCACCTTGGATCCTGCGAACTACTGCCCCATCAGTTTGTCAAGCTTGATCTGCAAAGCCATGGAACGTATTATCATGGATCTAATAAACAAAGACATTGGCAACCTTCAAACACTGGACCCCACTCAGTTTGGGTTCGTTAAGGGCCGATCTTGTCTCCTGAACCTGATTGACTTCTTCAAATCAGTTTCCAGAGCTGTGGACGAGGGTAAGGTGGTCCACACAGCCTATCTGGACCTTACCAAGGCCTTTAACACCATACCCCACTCTGGAAGCATAGATAAACTTACTAAGCTGGGCACTAATCCCTATGACATTCGATGAGTTGCCAACTGGCTTACTGACAGACCTCCACACTGTAAAAGTAGCTGACTCCAAATCCAGCTCCAGACAAGTGACAAGTGGAGTACCTCAGGGTTCAGTCCTGGGACCATTCTTGTTTGACATCTATGCCTCTGAAGTACAGACCAACACTAAGGGACTCTGGCTAACAAAGTTGGCAGATGACTGCAAACTGGGAGCCATTATTGAATCCCCAAATTATGTGGATATTCTGCAAAAGGGCCTTACAAAAACAGATGCTTGTTGCCAGAGCCGTGGGCTCAAGCTCAATGCCATGAAATGTATAGTTATCCCCTTATGGAAAAAACATGTACCTGTGAATTACCACATAGGTGGCAGTACACTAAACACAAAAAGTGTGATAAGAAACTTCGGGACACAGGTGGACAGTGGCCTCACCTTCAATAACCACATCGCCACAACAGTCAGGAAATCCTTCTATGTGGCACACCTCATCACTAAGGGCTTTTCATCCAGAAAAAAGGAGGTCATTGTCCCACTGTACTCATTCCTCATTAGACCCATTATAGAATACAATGCCCTGTTTGGTATGTACCTCTCAAGACATTTGCAACAACTGGAAAGGCCACAGATATACCTCACTAAAAGAATCACAGGCCAGAAGCAGATGCCCTATGCTGACCATCTAAAAAAACTCCAACTATACTCTGTCACACCGTCTACTCAGAGGCAATCTCTGCTTAACATACAAGGCCATATCAAACCCAGAGCTGTTACACATGCTACACTTAAAGAAATCCCAATCCCTCAGAGCCACATGCTCCAGGGATCTAAATCTTGTCATCACAATGAACAAAACATGCTGGAGGGATAGGTTCCTGACCCAGAGACTCCCCAGACTCTGGAATAGACTGCCCATAAATGAAAAGCGGAGCGCCTCTTTGGCCGTCTTCAAAAGGAACATTGACGATTGGATGGGAGATAGGAAATTCACCCCGGGGATGACATCAGTCGTCCTGCTACACAAGGGTCCAGTGAAGTAAATATTTTAGGAAGAAATAGCCAGGGAATTCTTATGGCTAGGCTTGTATAGGCCCTAGGGCCGATAGCCTAGTACCAACCTACGAACCTAATTTTATATATATATATATATATCTCTATATATGCACACACAGGTCTATATCATAAGCTGCCCACACCCCCTGTATATACACCAACTCCAAGATCACAAAACAGTGGAGAAGTGGCAAATTCACATTTTCAGTATTCAGAGTTTTAGATATTTTGATTTTCATTCGTTTGAACTTTCAGTCTTATGACATAGACCTATACACATATGTATGTGCACACACACACACACACACACACACACACACACACACACACACACACACACACACACACACACACACACACACAAATTCAGAATGTGGCACTCAAAAGCACACTATCAGAATGTTGACAGATCAGAATGACAACAGTGCATAATGTTAACAATTCAGAATGTAAACAGGTAGGCATTAGGGCTAGGAATGTGTTTATGTGAGTGTTGGTAGGTTAGGGTTAGGTAAGGGGATAGTTTTTTGCATTTGTTTTTGCACGTTTCTGTGTTTGAGACTTTCTTATGTAGTGGTAGTGTTATGGAAAGATTTTCCTTCAATAAGGTGCAGGGATAGGGATAGGGTTAACAGGCATCAGTAAGGTGATGCAGGGGAGTACACAATTATCAGTTGTTTTAACTGAGCTGCAGTTTAATGTAAAAAAAAATTGGTAAAATATATATGGTAAAAACATGTAGATTAGCTAGAAGTGGGTGCAACCGGATACTTAAACAGCAAGGTGACTGTTCAAGAGACTAAGCCAGCAAGTTTTAAGTAAACAAACTGTAAAAAAAAGTTGTTGACTTTGATTAAATAAGTACCTAAATCAGCCAAGTTTAAACTTGCAAAATGCCATGAAAAGGTACAGTTGCATCTACTGTTACAGGTAAGCAGGACTTAAGCAACTGTACTTTTTTCATCAATCACTCTGCCTCAGTGACATATAGGTAGAGTCCCAAAGCTTACCCTACCTGGGAGGAGGAAAGATAAAGATCCAGGAGCCCCTTGAGCATGTTCCTTGCAAAGCCCACTCTGGAACATGAGAAATAATCCAGTTTCTAGCGTTTTGTAAAGGAATGAACAGGTGACCAGGTTGCTTCCTCTGGAATGCTTCTAGAGTCCACTCCTTTCCAATATGTCATCAAAGAGGATAAGGCTTTGGTGGAATATGCCATAATTTTGCCTGGAACAGATTTACCATAGTCAGACAAAAAAAAAACAATAGCAGAGGACAACCAGTGAGCAATCATTTGCTTAGAGACAGACTGACCCTTCATTGCTCCAGAATAAGAAATAAACATCTGTTCAGCCTTCCTGAAAGTCTTAGTTCTGTCAAGGCTGTACCAGAGCTGCCTATGTACAGTCTATACAGAATCTTTTCCCCCTTGCTTTTAGGCCCTAGAAAGAAAACTGTGAGATTGGTGGCTTATTTCTGGGTAAATCAAGAAACAAACAACTTTTGTTAGAAAGACGTATTAGTGAGGAAAGCAACCCTGTTCTTCTAGAAAATCAAATAAGGATGGTCTCCAATGAGATCTTGCAGCTCAGAAACTTGCCTTGCAGATGTCAGAGCAATAATTACGGCAGTTTTCCAAGAGATAAACTTTAAATCAGCCTGAAAGGCAGGTACAAAAGGAGATGAGATCAATTTTTCAAGAGCAAAGTTGACATCCCAAGGAGGATGAATTTGTTTTTGAGGGGGTCTCAAGTGCAACACTCCTTTCATAAACTGTTTGACCACAAAGAGAGACAAAAGTGGAGGAGCCATAGGCAGTCATGCTGAGATGGCCACAAGATGCACCTTGGCAGATACATAGGATAAGCTATAGTTAGGTAGCTCACAAAAATGTTTCAAAAGCAAGGGGGTAGACACCAAAGACGGCCCTCTGTTATCAGTTAAGCCCAACCAAGAAAAGCTCTAACTTGTAAATTTTCGAAATTAAATTAAGATTTTCTAGTTGCAAGTTTTCTTGCCTCCTTCAATACTTGCTGGATATCCTAATGAAACAACTGCCTAAAAGGTATCAAGATAGAATCATCCAGGCTGTCTGTTGCAAATGCTCTAAGTTGGGGTGTGCCACTTTCCCCTAACACTGTTTGACCCAGTCCAGAGTGGGAGGAAACTTGTTGTAATTGCCCTTGGTCAGTTCCATTAAAAGGGAGAACCAACTCTACCTGTTCTGAAAGGGTCACAATAATGATCTTTGGTAATTCTTTCTGAATCTTCAGAAGTACCTTGGGAATCAGTAGAAAAGGTGGAAATGTGTAAAGGAACATTCCCATTCAAGGAAATGAGAATGCATCTGTCTTCCAAGCATGGTTGCAACAATGTATCAAACAGAAGTTTTCCAATTGTCTGTTTTGAAAGGGTATGAATAGATCTATTTGAGGTGTTCCCTACATCTGGACCAGATCCTGGAAAACCATTCTCCTGAGTTTGCAGTCATAAGAGTCCATCCAGGATCTGTTAGTCTGCCTGCTACTATGTTTTGCTCTGATGGGATAAATCAGAAATAAAGTGTCAATTCGGTAAGGCTAGCTCCCAGGCCATCACTGCCAATGCGCAAAAAGGGTATGACTTTTTACCCCCTTGTTTGTTCAGGCATCACATGACTTTGGTGTTGTCTGTGACCATTAAAAGTGGACCAGGAGACCATAAATGGTGAGGAACTTTTAAGGCCTGAAACACTGCTAACATTCCTTTGAAGTTTATGTGCATTGTAGCATCTACAGGACTCCATTCGCCTTGCACCTGAATTCCCCTAGACACTACTCCCCATTCAAAATCTGACAAGTCCATCTGGACTGACTGAACTGGGGTCTGGAGGGAGAAGAGTAGACCTGGATTGAGAGACATCTGAGCCTTACATCACTGCAACCCCTGTTTGACAAATTACAGCTATTTTTTTAAAAGTAAGATTGAATGTTTCTCATTTAGTGTGGCCAGTGGTATCATGAGGATCATTAATGCCATTAGGCCTAGAAATTTGAGAAACTCTCTTGCAGAGTCAGCTTCTTGAAGAAAGTAATCCCTGCAAATATTCTGATAAGTCAGGACTTTGCCTTTTCGTAGAAAGTTCATTAGTTTTTTCTATGTCCATCATACACCCAAAGAAGACAATTGTTTGAGAAGGTGTGGAACAGGATTTCTGTAGGTTCAACCTGAAGCCCAGGTGAGCTAGAATGGTCAAGACTTTGCCTAATGATTCTAAACACCTGGAGACAGACTATGCCCAAATTATAAAGCTGTTAAATAAGGGAAAATGTGGATGTCCTGTGTCCTGCAGTAAGCAACCACTGGAACCAGGCACTTTGTGAATACTGGAGTTGTAGTAGATAGCCAAAAGGGTAATGCAGAAAACAGATAATGTGAGCCAGACACGGCAAGTCTAAAAATTTGTCCTGAAGTCGGTAGCAACTGGAATGGTTTGATAAACATCTTTCAGATTAAAAGTTACAATGAAACAGCTGTCCGGAAAAAAGGGCTTTACCATCTGCGGGGTGAGCTTTTTGAATATGAGTACTTTCAGCAGGTATTTAGGTTCATAGGTTCATAGGTTGGTACTAGGCCCTAGGGCCTATACAAGCCTAGCCAAACAATTCCCCGGATATTTCTTGCCATGATATTTACTTCCCTGGACCCCTGTCTAGCAGGGCGACTGACGTGATCCCCGGGGTGAATTTACTATCTCCCATCCAATTGTCAAGGTTCCTTTTGAAGAGGGCCAAGGAGGCATTCTGCTTGACATGTATGGGCAGTCTATTCCAGAGTATGGGGAGTCTCAGGGTCAGGAACCTATCCCTCCAGCATGTTTTCTTCATTGTGATGACAAGATTTTGATCCCTGTAGCGTGTGGCTCTGAGGAATTGGGATTTCTTTAAGTGGAGCATGTCCAACAGCTCAGGGTTTGACATGGCTTTGTATGTTAAGCAGAGATCACCTCTGAGTAGACGATATGCCACAGAGTATAGCTGGAGTTTTTTTAGATGGTCAGCATAGGGCATCTGCTTTAGGCCGGTGATTCTTTTAGTGAGGAATTTCTGCAGCCTTTCCAGCTGTTGCAGATGTCTTGTGAGGTACATACCAAATGGGGCATTGTACTCTACAATGGGTCTAATGAGGTATGAGTACAGTGGGACAATGACCTCCTTTTTTCTGGATGAAAAGCCCTTAGTGATGAGGTGTAGCACATAGAAGGATTTCCTAACTGTTGTGGCAATGTGGTTATCGAAGGTGAGACCACTGTCCACCTGTTTCCCTAAGTCTCTCATCACACTTTCAGTGTTTAGTGCACTGCCACCTATGTGGTAATTCATGGGTACATGGTTTTTCCCAAGGGGGATAATTATGCATTTCTTGGCATTAAGCTTGAGCTCATGGCTATGGCACCAAGCATCTGTTTCTGTAAGGCCCTTTTTGTAGAATATCCACATCATTTGGGGATTTAATAATGGCTCCCAGTTTGCAGTCATCTGCGAACTTTGTTAGCCAGAGTCCCTTAGTGTTGACCTGTACTTCAGAGGAGTAGATACCAAACAAGAGCAGCCACTTTTACAGTCTGGGTTCTGTCAGTAAGCCAGTTGGAAACTTATCGAGTGACGTAGGGATTTATGCCCAGCTTAGTAAGTTTATATATGATTCCAGAGTGGGAGATGGTGTCAAAGGCCTTGGCGAGGTCCAGATAGGCTGTGTGGACCACCTTACCCTCATCCACAACTCTGGAGACTGATTCGAAGAAGTCGTCAGGTTCAGGAGACAAGACCGGCCCTTCACGAACCCAAACTGGGTGGGGTCCAGTGTTTGAAGGTTGCCAATGCCTTTGTTTATAAGTTCCATGGTAATGCATTCCATGCCCTTGGAGATGAGGCTCATCAGACTGATGGGACAGTAGTTCCCGGGATCTAAGGTGGATCCCACTTGTGGAGCGGGATAACTGTAGCTGTGTGCCACTCAGTGGGCACAAAGCTTGAGGTGAGGCTATGATTAAACATGACACTTAGGTGAGGTACCAATTCATTTTGTAGTTCATGTAGTACACAGCCTGGGATGTCATCTGGTCCCATGGATGCTGTATTCTTAGCTTTGGAGAGTGTGGTTTCTACCTTTGTGGCCGTGATTACCAGAATTAGGCAATCTTTTGGTATTGAGATGGGCCCTTTAGGGGGTGAGAGGGGGGTGAAATTGGCACTAAATTGATCTGCCAGGATATTGGCAATATCGTTGGAATCAGTATATTTAATGCCATTCTGTTGTAGCTCAAAGCAGATCTGAGCATTGCCATTTAGATTCTTGACATGTTCATAGTTCATAGTTCATAGTTTAGTACTATGCTAACTGACCTTGTGAGTCATTTTAAGCCTAGCCAATTATCCCTTTTGAGACTCAAACCCTGAACCTTGTGTTTGTAAGGCAAACACCTGAGCCATTAAGCCACCCTCCCAACATAACTATAGAATGCCTTGTGGTTGTCTTTGGAGTCTTTGGCAATTTTATTTTCGTAACTAGCTTTGGAGGATTTTATGAGGGATCTCAGCTTCTTACTGAGGCTGGTAAGGGAGTTTTTTGCATCCTGGGATTTTACTCTTTTCTGCAACAGTTTCTTCCTTCTGTTGTAAAGTTTGTTTATGGCAGGGGACCACCAGATTGGCTTCCTTTTTTTGGAGGCGAGTGTCTTGGTTCTATTTGGGATGGCACAATTCATACACAAGTGGATGTGCTCGTGCAATGTCTTAGTGTAGGATTCAGCAGTCGAACTTTCAGCTCCTGTCTCATGGGTGCCATGAAGGTTGTCACTTCTGACTTAAGTAGCATGAAGTTGGCTTTGGAGAAGATTTTTTACAGAGGTTTCCTTACTGGGGGATAGGGGTGGGATGTGGATGTCAAGGGTGATTTGCTTATGGTCAGACCTGACCAATGAGGGGGTGACCACTGGTGTGGAGAATCTATCTCCCATGTTGGTAATGACCAGGTCTAGGATATTGGTGCCCCTGGTGGGACAATGGATTAGTTGATCCAGGGCGTTGGAATTTATGAATTCCAAGAACCGCTGGGCAAAGGTGTTGGTACCCGAGTAGTTTTCCCAGTTAATGGCAGGGTAGTTGAAATCACCCAGTATTAGGGTGTTGCTGTATCTTAACATTTTCCAGTATGTTTAGAAAGGTGTAGCGAGAATCTAGGGGCATGATGGAAGATCTGTAGCAAGGTCAGACAAATCTAACAGTAGCATCCACAGTAGCTACTTTGGGTACCAGAAAGATTCTGGAGTAAAATCTTTTTGTGGTGCAGGAATGGGTTCCGTAACCCCTGCTTGCAACATGTGAAGGAGTACCAGAGAAAGAACAGATGCATCTGAGATGGTGGGTGTGAGGGGATTCCCTTGAAGAGAGGAGGATTTTTTTGCCACTGCCAAAAGTATCCTCTCTGAATTACTCAAAGCACCCATTTGTCTGAGACTATTTGTGGCCAGGCTGCAGGGTTGAGAGAACTTGGGGGAAGAGGAAAGGGGAGGAGGGACAGAAGGAAGGAATGGAATGCCAGGGTCTCAGCATAATCCATTCTTTAGCAGGAGATTGAACCTTTTTGAGAAAAGAAACTCTTTAATTTGGTGTGGAAGCATTATCCTCCTGCAATTTCCTCTTGGTACCCCGACTTTTGTTAGGCTGGGAATTTTGTTTGTTCTGCCCTTTAAAGCTGGATGTCTTTTTAGGGATGAACCTTGGAATATAACAGATTCTAAATACCCCATTCACCCATTTATCTCTAATATCCCATTGTTTGAGAATCTAGCAGCAGGACCAAATCCCAATTAAGAACCTAAAGAAGCATTTAAAATCTATTTTTTAATTCCTCAGAAAAATGTGGGTTATGTAACCAAACATACCTTCTCAATGGAACAGAAAGGCTTCATTTCTAGAAATTGTGTACTCACCTTCCAAGACACATCTCATAGCATGTTTCAAAATGTGAATCACACCTAAAATAATCTCATTCATACAACACTTCTATTCAGCAGGCAAAGAATCAGCAAAGATATCTAAACTGTAAGCACATTACAGAATAAACCTCCACAAAAGCCTAGATAATTTAGAATTCTAAAGACTAAATTACTAGACTGAGACAACTTTTTCCCTGAGATTCTTACCCCCTGCCAATTTTATCCAGGGTGTAGGGTTAGAAGAAGCTAAGGACCTCTTATTAAAGTTGGCATCTGGAGAAACCACAGCTGGATCAGCCAATGAAGGAACAAAAACAGCTGCAGTACAAGAGTGCACCTTGTATTTCCTCATAGCCTTTTTAAGAACTGGTTCAGTAGCCAAAGGGGCTTTACAATCCATTTTATAAACATCTTCTAGTGTGGGTAATAGAGAACAAACAGACAAAACATTTGGAATATCACCCTCAACAAGACCATAAACTATACCAATCTGGTACAGCTCAAGATTGTTTCCATGCACACATATCTTTAAACCTATCTAGCATATGTGGAAAGGTGAACACTTGCTTGGGTTTCTAAACCTATTCACCTTCTGAATAATCAGACTGGATGGGCTCAAGAGTGTTCACTACTGTACATCAGAGTCACCCATCAAAATATGCAGCTGTAAACTGTTCTCTAGAGAAGGTAGCCCCACAGTTATTCTGAATAGGAGCATATTCTCTGACATTTACTGACTGTAATACATTCTTAGCTAGGGGAAACCACATTGGCCTTATACATGGCAATGACCTGATTGTCTGTATTGTGGTAAAGTTTTTGTTTCTTTTTACTGTGCTCTACACTAGTGGGCAAAATATCTGCAAACAGGGTATTATGTCTGACAAGGGGTCTCTTACCCTGGACCTCTCCTGCACTTAAACGGTTTTGCTCTCCCAAACCAGAACCAGGTTCTGGAATATACATGGAAGATAGGCTTGGGGGAAAAAGGAAACTGGTCTACTGACCAGCTTAAATGACAACAGATTCACAATCTGTAAGATGAGGCATGTTTTTGCTGATTTTTTTTTTGTTTTAGGTGCATCTGATTTTGATGGGGCAAGGGGGGGGGGGTGAGTCAGCCATATCAGGATCCATCAAGTCGGGGGAAAAACACCAGTTACAATAATATACTGACACTATTAAGGGCTGACTAAGGGCAGCAATAATAGAAAATATAAACGATGTCTTTACACAGGAAATAGTGCTACTCTTTATAAAATATAGCAGAAACAGTTTAAATTCTGTAGTGCTACTCTTTATAAAATATAGCAGAAACAGTTTAAATTCTGCTAAGTCTTGTTCCATAACCTGCACAGTGTAGTAAAGATCAGCACACACAGTCATAGTACGAAGTAAAATTCACTTGTCCTAATAGTGCCAAAAAAATCAAATATATGCCTTTAAATCAAATAGAAACCTTTTAAAATAGCAGCATTTACCAAGAGATTCCCTTGTCAGAAATGAGAAAATCTCTACAGAAAATGCAAATAAAGTAATGTACAGTACAAATCACAATTTAATGGTTAAAAAAGCCATAGCAGTGTTAAATTAGTGGCAAACATCATCATGCATTTTTTGTGTTGCACTTAATTTAAAATCGTTTTTTCTTAAAATTGCATTTTACCTGCCTCTGACCTAGCACACACGTGTTGGGGTCATTTATTGCACTGTTCTGACTAGTTTGATACTTGTGTGTCTCTGCTATCCTTAGACAAAAACAAATAACAAAAAAATCATGCTATTTTCCCACTTTCTGTAATTTAAAAAAAGTTCAGTTACAGAGTTGCTGTTCTGAACTGTTTGTAAGTTTCTTGGAGGCCAGTGCTTACTTGGGCTAAAGGGAAGTCTCTGTGTTCACCAGTGGCAGTGGTTAACACTGAGCAGCCTGCCTGTCCCTGTAGGAGTGGTTACTGCCTAGAAACTGTAGTTTTATTGGCCATTTGGGTCAATTCCAAAGTCCTTGATCTCTCTCTCTTAAAATCCTGCAACTCTCTTTTTGCACGGTCTTGCGCACAGAGCAGCATCAGGCAGCGCTGGTTAGCTGGGTTATACTATTCCTGGCTCCACAAAGTCTGCGCTGCAAATTTTCCCTTAGAACTAGGCAAGCCTCAACTCAAGTGCTTCAGATCAACTGCTCATATTGCAGCACTTGCATAACCCAAATCAGCACTTGTCCAATTCTCCTAGACAGCACTATTATTTTCCAAATCTCCTAGACAGCACTATTATAATACAGCATAAGACCCTCAATTGTCTGCAAGACAAGTGAAATTTACTTTTCCAAGCATGTCCAGAGGTCAGCTTCAGGTGTACTCTCCAGTTCAGCTAGTGGAACTGGGCATCCTGAGGCAATGTCACAACTGCCTCATGTATACAGACAACCCTCTCCTCTTACCTCTAGACACAAACACTTGTGAGAGAAGCAAATACACAGCCAGACTGGAGGCTAAGCGCTCTCAACCCATGACTGTAATAGACAGTCAAGAGGAGAAGAGACACACTAGCATCACACCACCAGTCACACATGGATCTACAAAACAAGCACCGGCAAAACATACACATAAATACACAAAAACATATTCGGAGGCACTAGGTACAAATCTGAAAAAGAAACAATGCCCTCCAAAGCAGACAATCAAGCAACCTGCACCCCCAAACACAAGCCAGAAAACACATAATTCACCTCAGCAGTGTGCCTCATGACAGCCCCTAAGGCAAAACACCATACCCAACATGCTAGTAATAGGAGACTCTATAGTAAGGCACACAGATGTTCCACTCACCAGGCTGAACAAGGAGAAGGTTACTGTCAGCTGCCTGTCAGGTGCTAGGATCCGCCACATAATACAGGCACTTAGGTCACTCCAGAACAAGTACAAGTATGACGCTGTCATTGTACATGTTGGTGTGAATGATCTAAGACGTACCTCCCTGGACTACATGAAAAGAGACATTGAGGAGCTCTCTGATCATGTAGCCCAAGCTGGTATGACCCTGACCTTGAGTAGCATACTACCTTCACCTAGAATGATACCACAATACAAAGACAAAATTATCAATTTCAACAATTGGCTAAGCTTCTGGTGTCATTCTAAGAGGATCCAGTGTCTGTTTACCTGGGATGACATGATAGACAAGCCTCTCTGTTTCGCCAAGATGGTTTGCACCTGTCACCACTAGGCTTTCGAATACTGACCAAGGCTCTTGCCGTCCCCATAGTGCCTTTTCTAGGCTAGGCTCAAAGGACAAACCAACCACCGTAACCAGCACAGTTAACCAAAAACTAAGGGTAATGCTACTCAACGCCAGAAGTCTCAACCTCAAAATGCACGCACTCAAGGCACTCCTCAGTATGGAGAAAATTGATGTTTGTGCAGTGACGGAAACCTGGTTCAAGGCTCCAGAGAGCACCCCAGCACTACCAGGTTACAATTCATATCATATCTTCCGGCCTCAGTTACCAGATCACAGTACAAAGGGCGGAGGTGTATCCATATTCATCAAAGATACCCACATCTCCAGGTTAGTGGTGCAGCATGATGCCCCAGAGATCATCCATGCACAACTATCAGCAGACAAAACCACATTTCAAGTCGTAGCCTGTTATAGATCGCCCACCATGTCCCAAAATGTTCAGTCAGCATTCCTTGAGGCATTGGAAAATATAAAGGTCCTACCCAACACCATAATTTTGGGTGATTTCAACTACCCTGGTATAGACTGGGTGAACTACTAAATGTCTAACTCCTATGCCCAGCGGTTCATAGAATTTATAAATTCAAATGCCCTTGAACAACTGGTATGTTCTCCCACTAGAGGAGACAACATATTGGATTTAGTCATCACAAATATGAGCGCCCATTGTACCACACCCGTTATCACTCCCTCTCCGGTCAGATCAGACCACAAACTGATAACCCTAGACATCCTCACCCCTTCACCTTCCCCAATCAAAGAAACCATCATAAAAATTCTTCCCAAAGCAAACTTCAAACTACTTTGGTCAGAAGTGGAAAGCTTCACTATCCCCTTGCAGAAGGATAATGATATCCAGGATGCAGAATCCTACACCAATGCACTTTATATACATCTTCAGGATTGCATGGATCATGCTATCCCAAATAAAACCAAGACTCCTTCCTCAAGCAAGAAGAAACTAGTCTGGTGGACCCCAGCCTTAAGCAAACTACACAATAAAAGGAGGAGACTTATACAAAAAAAGGCCAAATCTCAAGTAGAAAAATCTTCCCTGATCAGCTTTAGTAAGAAATTGAGGGCCCTCATCAAGTCAACTAAAGCCAATTTCGAAAATAAAGTTGCCAATGATGCCAAGGATAAACCATAAGGCCTTCTATGGTTACATCAAAAACCTAAATGGCAATGCTCAGGTCTGTTCTGAGCTAGTACAAAATGGAACAAAATACACTGACCCCACTGACATTGCCAACATCTTGGCTGACAGGTTCAGTGCAAATTTCTCCCCACCACCACCACCACCTACAGGGCCTATTACTATTCCAGGAGATTATGTAACTCCAATTATCACTGATACATTGGTTAATAAGGCTCTATCTAAAGCTAAAAACACTGCCTCCATGGGACCAGATGGTGTCCCGGGCTGTGTCATACGTGAGCTCCAAAATGAATTAACTCCACATCTGAATACCCTGTTCAGTCTCAGCCTCTCGACAGGATATGTGCCCATAGAATGGCACACAGCAACGGTAGTTCCACTGCACAAGGGTGGGCCCACAACCGACCCTGGGAACTACCGACCAATAAGCCTGACCAGTCTGATCTGTAAGGCAATGGAGAGAATCATTATGCAACTCCTAAATGGAGAGATTGGGAACCTCCAAACACTTGACCCCACACAGTTCGGCTTCCTCAAGGGCAGATCATGCCTCCTGAACCTGGTGGACTTCTTTGAGACAGTTACTCAGGCTATAGATAAGGGAGAGGAGGTATACATGGCTTACCTTGACCTTGCTAAAGTATTTGACACCATTCCCCATTCGGGTATTATTGATAAACTCACCAACCTGGGCATAAACCTTTACGTCACAAGATGGATCACAAACTGGCTCTCAGACAGATCCCATAAAGTAAGACTAGTGGGATTTATGTCTGAATCCAGACCAGTAATGAGCGGTGTGCCTCAGGGCTCTGTCCTGGGGCCCCTCCTGTTTGGCATATACTTCTCAGAAGTGCAGGCAAGCACTGAAGGGCTGTGGCTGACCAAGTTTGCAGACGACTGCAAACTGGGTGCTATAATAGAGTCTCCGGCTGACATGGATATCCCCCAGAAGGGCCTTAACGAGACTGATGCATGGTGTCAAAGCCATGGTCTCAAGCTAAATGCTAAAAAATAAGTAGTAATCACCTTTGGAAAGAACAGAGTACACGCAAACTACCACATAGGAGGTAACCCCCTGAAATCTGAAGTAGTAATAAGGGATCTAGAGACCCAAGTAGATAGTCAGCTTTCCTTTGATAACCATGTTGCCAAGGTGGTTAGAAAATCCTTCTATGTGACCCATCTGATCACAAAAGGGTTCGCATCAAGATCTAAGGATGTAGTGGTGCAGCTCTACTCTTCCCTTATCAGGCCCATTATTGAGTACAATGCGCCAATTGGAATGTACCTGGCTAGGCATCTCCATCAGCTGGAGAGACCACAGAGGTACCTCACTAAGACAATTACTGGCCTCAAACAGCTGCCCTATGCAGCACGATTGAAAAAACTAAGGCTTTTCTCTGTTGCATACTGCCTTCTCAGAGGCGATCTCTGTCTAACATACAGAGCCATGTCCAACCCAGAACTGTTGAACATGCTCCATCTTAGCAAAACCAAATCCACTCGAGCTACATGCTCTAGGGATATAAACCTCAGCACAACAATGAATAGAACATGCTGGAGGGATAGATTCCCTTCGCAAAGACTTCCCTTGCTATGGAACAAGGTCCCGATCTACATAAGACAGAGCCCCTCACTATCACTCTTCAAGAGGAACCTTGTTGAGTGGATGGGTAACAGAAAGTTCACACCAGGGATCATACCAACAGCTCTACTAGATAGGGGCCAAGGGCACTAGCTGCTAGATCAAGGGCCTAGGGAACTAACCAAAGGAGCGATGAATACCGCACAACGTGGCTGGGCTAATATATGCCTTCGGGCAGATAGCCCAGTATCCACCTATGAACCTATCTAAATGAAGAAAAAAGTGTAACAAAAACGTGATATTGTCCTGTCAGAACTTCAAAATGAGGCTTAAACCTAGAAAGATCACCCCTGAATATGCAGTAGCAATCCCCACCTAAGTCCTACCCATGTCGACCAGACAGCAATGCCCTCAAGCTGTACTTTTATGAATATACAATGTCATGGCACTGTTTTCTTTGAAAATTAATAAGACTGCTCCTTACAACCATAGCTCTTAACCACAGATCTCCAGAAAATTGAATAAATAGCCACAATAAGAACACTAAATTACAGCTAGTAATAGCTACAACTATGAAGCTCATTTGGACAGTTAAATTTGTTATTTTATTCTTATAAAAAGTTATTTTCATGAATTAATATGATCCAGCATTATTTATAATTATAACCATACCTCTCAACCTCTTAGAGCAAAAAATCTGGATAAAGCCTAAAATAATGAGGGAAACAGAGATGCAAAAATAAGAACACATTTCAAATACTGCACTAATACACTTAGAAAGGTGGTATAATAACAGGCTATGAGTTAACATGCATTTTCTGAAGGATATAAAGTCTGAAAGGCAAATGTGTGTCATTATTTAGTGACTTCAATCCTCAGTGATTTGCAAGAAAAACACAATTTTTATGAGTAATGGACCAAAAATATGAGGAAAAAATCTGTGCATTCTACAAAATTCGGTTGATAGGTATGATTATAACTCTAAATGGGGAGCGTCCTCATAATGAGATACACTTGAGAGATTTGCTTACAAAACAACTAATGCAATATTAATCTGAAATAAAAATAATAAATACCACATGGTTTAATTAAAATGTTAAAAATATTTTAATTAAAATACCTGCATTGAAACACTTATAGGATCATAGGAGGTTACTAGGCTAATGGCCCTGGGGTCCTTACAAGCCTAGCCATGAGCTTATCCCCAAAAAAGAAACGTCAGTCAGCACCTGTCATTCCTGTCAATGAGGGACAAAGGTGGAACCCCTGGGAAAAATTTGTGGTTTCCCATCCACTCATCAAGGTTGCACTTGAAGAGGGCCAGCGAAGCACTCTGTTTGACATGTACGGGAAGTCTATTCCAGAGATGGGGCAGCCTCTTGGAGACAAACCTGTCTCTCCAGCAGGTTTTGTTGATCTCACATATTAGATTTAGGACTATCGAGCAGTAATGCGTGAGGAGTTAGACTTACAGATATGGAGCATCTCTAATAGGGCAAGGTCCGGTATTGCCTTGTAGGTGAGATACAGATCACCTCTGAGCAATCTGTATGACACCGAGTAGAGTGATAGTGATTTGAGCCTGTCTGCATAGGACAGGTGTTGGAGACCATGGATTCTCTTTGTGAGGTATTTCTGTGGCCTTTCCAGTTGTTGTAGGTGTTTGGACAGGTACATACCAAACGGGGCATTATACTCAATTATAGGTCTAATGACAGAGGAGTACAGAGAGGTAATAACCTCCTTTTTTGGATGTAATCCCTTTACTTATGAAATGAACCAAGAAAAAGGCTTTTCTGACCACTGCCGCCACATGATGGTCGAATGTGAGATTGTTTTCAACCTGAGTACCCAGGTCTCTCACCACAGATTGTGTGCTTAGGGGGTTGCCGTTGATGTGGTAATCAGCAGGGGCTGTGATTGTGCCGAAAGGTATGATAATACATTCTTTTGTGTTTAACTTAAGAACATGACTTCGGCACCAGTTATTTGTAGCTGTGAGACCTTCCTGCAGTATGTTAATAATATGTTACTTTTAGTAACATTTCACCAGCCAGAATCAGCACATGAATTTTGGCTAAACAGGACATTTTAAATTACATCTACAGTAAAAATAAATAGAACAGAACAAGGAAGCTACTTGTGCACCTGTGCAGTTAACTAAAGCAAAGCTTCTGAAAAGGAGGAAAGTTCTCTAATTTATAACTGCTTGGTTAATGTGCAGAATTCACATTATAATCCTTTGCCACCTAATGGAGAATGGGTATCAACAGATGAGTGACTGGCAAGGCTAGCAACTGCTCATGAATGAATATAGCTCTGTCTCCATTACTTATTTTGTATATAAAATATAAACATTGCATTTTGGCATGATTTATTTATTGGCACTTTTTTTTCTTTCAGGTACTCAAAGCTAAAATTATTGGGAGGTGAGGGCAACGATTCAATATCAGGGACAGATTTTAAATATTGTTCTTATAAATTCAGAAAATTGTTAGAATAACATACTTTGGGTGAACTTGCATTTTCTGGGCAGTTGAGAGGCTTGTATGTCTTGTTTTTGCTAAAAACAGGAAATTCAACAGACATCACTAAATTTAGACATATAGAAATCTTATTTCCCATCTCCAAACTACTTGAAAAATGTATTTAAAAAACAATTTATAAACTCCTGCAGGAAGAACTCTTATCCTCCATACAACACGGTTTCCTTCCCTCCCTTACTACTAATGCTACACTTTTAATTTTTATAGATCCTGTCAATAAAGCAAGGGATAACAGAAAACTAGTCTCCTCCTTATTTCTAGATTTCTCCAAAGCCTTTGTCATGTCAAATTTCTACTTCAAATGTCCTCACTAGATCTATCTCAGCTGTTCTTCTATCGTTCAAAAGCTACTTGTCCAATAGGAATCAGTCAGGTATCAGTCAAGAAAATGGTACTCTACCCTCTCTCCGTACATCACAGATACTACCAGTGTACCAAAAGGCTCTGTCTTTGGTCATCTCCTCTTTAACATTCTTAAAACACCCTCCATGCATTCACATAACAGGCCTTCCTAATATCATACATACATGACTCCAGACTCACACAAATCAGACATCCTGACACATCTCCAAAAAAATTACTCAGGAAGCTTTAACAACCACTGAAACATGGCTTTGTAATTTAACTCATGCTCTAACTACCCCACCCCCCAAAACACTTTTTTTTTTACCCAAATCCCTCTCATGAAAAAAAAAAAAAACAAAATTCAAAACCCTCTCTCTTAATAATACAATCACGGACGTCACTTCTCGTTGCAAATTATTAGGGATAATGGTGAATGATAATCTTTAATATGATCTAGATGTATGAAATTTCATAAAGACATATAAAGAACTAGGGATGCTTTAGAGAGGCAAAAGCTTTCTCACCAACACAGCTAAGACTACTCTTGGCACTAATAATCTCCTTCCCTCACTACTTTATGGTGCTCCCATCCTTAGTAACCTCCAAGTATTACAAAAAGCAAAACTTGAACAATAAATTTTACAGTAAATACCTCATTCAGAACCCACCACAGCATAACACTAAAAAAACAAAATTGGTTAGAACTGTCGCATCAACTAACATTTATGCTGCTTCTTACTAAATGTAAAATTATTTAGCATCCATTTGCTTGTCCAGCACAAAATACCATTTTAAACAAGTATGTTCCCAATCAGTCATTATAATCCAATGACTAAAAAATCCTTTCTGTCCACAAAATAATCAAAACTGCTGGGCATGGTCCGTACTCATACAATGTTGCTAAGGCCTGGAGCTCCTTACCTGTATCCATCATATTAATGCCCTCCATCCAGTCCTTTAAAACCATTCTGAAAGACTTCCTAGTCACATTCTGGCTCTATTCTTGCTCAACCCCAGGATAAACTGCATTCCTAAATGTGCACAAGTACTTATTCATACCTTATACCTCCTTACTGTTCCTTCTTCACTTACTTCCTTACTTCAATCAATTTCTCTCCCCTGACTCTCCATCTAAATATGCCATAAGCTTTTTTTTTTCTCTGACTTCATATTTCAACTCCTGTTTGTATATTAACATACCTTTAATTTCTCTAAACTGGCTGAAACATTCTCTAAATATTAAATCATTGTCATATACGTTGCATCTAGTGTTAACCAATGTTTTCATATTATGTCTAATTTAGTGCAATTATTTAAACTGTAAATGGTTTTGTATTATTTTTGAAGATTGTAAAATTATTGTTCTTAAAATATTTTATAATACTTTGGAGCTTTAATCACCGGGTCTCCCTGAAAATGGGCACCTACCCAATCAGACTTTCCTAGTAATCACATATCACCAAATAAATAAACAAGTAAAAACTAAATAATAAACAGAAATAGCTCAACTTACCAAGCACTACTAAAAATGTCCATTTAGGTAAGCAATTTAAGCATGGCTTTGAAATACATGTGGATCTTTTTACCAAAATGTATGGACTTAGTTATTCAGAACTTTCGGCTAAAGTGAGAAAAAAACTTTCAAAATTTGCTACCGGGTCTCTCACGGAAGTCAACTGCCTTGAAAATTACAACAGAATTATTTTTAGAGATAACAATGCAGTATATGATCCTAGAGTATGACAGGAAGTTGCAGAATGTAATAAATCGATCACTTGGAGAAAGACACCATCACTTTGGCCAGTAGTTAACAGCAAGTACTGCACATCCATGAAAATAGGTTGCCAACTGAAAAAAAAATGAACTTTGCAAAGTATCAAGTAGTCCTTAAGCATGGAATATACCACATATGGTAATTATTACAGTAGCAGAGGTGATAGCAATTTACACAAAGCAGATTTACAGTACGGCTGAAAACAAGCTTAGTTTTAGGCTCCTGCAGCTAAATATATATACACTTATTATTACTTGGGTAGGCTACATGAAAGTAAAAATTCAGAGAGCACACTATACATCAGACAAGACTTTAACAAACACTCGGAAAAAAAGTCAGCAGACAATACAATATATTTGCATAGATGGGTGTGAAGACAGAGATGGATAATAAACGTCTTAACTCATAATTTTACACACATTGTAACTGAAGTGTTTAGCACTATTCTGCAACACAGTGGATCCCCTCAATAACCTGAGTCACTCTAGGAATCCTAAATCTGGATTGACAAGATTATAAGATTAAAATATATATATATATATATATATATATATATATATATATATATATATATACACACACAATATTTTATCACCTTGGCTACATGTTTTTACAGAATTAAAAATTACAAATGCATCACATACTTTAAATACAGAACCCAGTCAAATACATTTTTGTTATCCAATAAATCAATTAACAAAACTAATAACAGATTTAAAAACAGAAAAAGCAAGAACATATATAAAAAAACACTCCAATCGAATTACTGAGCTCATTATTTAATCCATAAGCTTTTAATGTCTGGAATTTAAGAATTAATCCAGCCTTTTTTCTTTTTAAAATATTATGAGTTGGACTATCATGTCTTAAATTAGATGCTACTTGTAAAAGCACACCTACTGTCATCATATTAGTATTCCCTTCATGTTGCCTATCGGTGTGGTCTGCTGCTGAGTTGTTACATGTATTACTTTTATATCATTAACATGTTCTCTTATTCTTATTTTTAACTTCATTTTTCATCTGTCCAATATAATTTAATTCACAAATACAACTAATCCAGAATTACAGGTATAGCACTCACATAATTGAAACTTCCTACCATTAACATATTGTAAGTCTCATTATATTTTATTTATTTATTTTATTTTACATTTGTTAACCGGGCTAGTTTAACTGGATATATTTCCATTTTCAGTAGAGGCCCGGGAAGAAAAGCTCCAGTAGTAGCACAATAAATCTAAAAACAATTATAATCACAATGAAAATGAAAGGATTTAAAAATACAGAAAGAGTAATAATAAGAAGTAAGAAATATAATACTAAAAGTGACATACCGACTAAGACATGTTATAAGACAGTATGATACATGAGGTAATTTACAGTACATAATAAGACATGTTATTATACAGTAGGATACATGAGGTAATTACAGTACATAAGGATTGAATACCTTCAGTACATTGTTTTAGGTTTACTAGTTGAAGTTACTGCTTCCAGGGGGCATACAGAAAGTTTAGTAAGAAAGTGGGAAAAAGGAGAATAAATGTAGAAAAAAAGATTAGTCAGGGTTGCTGCATGGGCATAACCAATATGTTTTGAGGTGTGTTTTGAGGTTTTGTTTGAAGAGAGGAAGGGAAGGGAGTAGAGTTAGTTCACTTGGTAGACGGTTCCAGTTTTTTCCTGCAGTGTTAGAGAACAGGGAATCACCTGCCAAGTTGTTGGACTTGCTTATCGTAGCTAGACGTTTGCTAGAAGAGCAAAGTGACTTTCGATTTTTGTAGGGGATTATGAGGTTAGAGAGTATGGGAGTGTTGTTATGATGGTAAAATATCTTGTGGACAATGGTGAGTTGGGAAAATATCAGCTGGTTTTGTAGTTCTAGCCAGCCTAGCTGTTGTAGGTTCAGGCAGTGGTGAGTTCTGAAGGGATTGCCAGAGGAAAATCTGGCGATGTTATTGTAGGAATTAGCTAGTTTGATAAGATTATTTTTTTTAGGTTAGTATATATGGGTGAGGAGTACAGAAGAGTTGAAATTAAATGAGTGAGCAATTGTGGCTCTGGCTGTTGGATTTAAGAAGGGTTTGATTCTATATAAGGAGCCCAATTTTCTGTTTACAGTTTTGATAGTGTTAATATGGCTGTCAAAAGAAAGGTTATTGTCAATTGTAATTCCTAACAGTTTAGTGGTAGATTTGGGAGATATGCAGGGGCCATTTTTGGATCTGAGAAATCTATAGGGGAGGACTTACTGGTAGGTATAAAGAGCAGGAGCTTAGTTTTTTTGACATTTAGAAGGAGGCAGCATTTCAAGAACCACGTATCTACTGTGTTGAATACCTCCTGAGTCAGAGATTGTAGTTCTAGTGGGGAGGTAGCTGAACATATGAGTGTACTTACAGAGCAGGAGATGCTACAGCCAGAAGCACACAACAGCCAGGGGGTATTCCAGGTATTAAAGATGGTGCCTCGCAGGGCTGGACTCATTTATGCATTGGGAAAGGATGTGAGGTGGGAGGGGGAGGGAAAAAGGTGAGCGGGCAGGTAATACAGAGGAGGGGCTTCAGCTATAGGTAGATTAGCGAATTAGTGGGCAGGATGTGCTTAGAAGTGTAAGATAGGGAAATTAAGCGAAAACAGTTACTAAGCGGGGTCGGGACAGGTAAGAGATAGAGAGTGAAAAGCTAGTAAGACTGAGGCAAAGCGGGCTACAGGAGGAGAGTTAAATTAAAGAGAAAAGTGCAGAAAAAAAACTATCAGCAAGAACAAACAGTAAGCTTTGGAGGTGCTTTCAGGTAAGAAAGGGTAAGTAAAGGGTAAGAAAGATGGTAGGAGTGAAAGTATGGAGGGCAACTGTAAGAACTACAGAAAGTTTAGTGGGTGTGGTAGGGTATATCAGATTATTCCTCAACATATCAGATGTTGTAACAATATTCTGTAAGAAGAAAGGGATAGAGCTGTATAACCAGCTTAGTTGAAAGTGCATCCTAGTGGCCAGAACGTATACTGCAGAAGATGCTGGAAGAAGGGGTAATTAAAACACAATTCCGCAAGACTGAGAGTTGAATTAGGGTACCTAAATCAAGGGGAACAAGGTTGTTTGTAAGGGATAGAGAGAGGTATGGGTGCTGGGTATCCTGGCTGGATACCGTATTAAAGTGGACTTACAATCCACTACGGGTAAAGTATCATGTTTACTGTTTGGTTGACCACACATACTTTCCAGTTTCCTTTGATACCAGGGTTCTGGGTAAAGATGGCTAGGTCCTTATGCTTTACAATGAGGAGGCCAGTATAGCTTATAGGGATCCTTAGTCACCAGGTGCAAATTTTGAAAGTAATAGTGCAGGAGAGCAGGTTAAGAAGCTAGGAATATAGAGAGAGAAAAATACGTAGTGAGTATATAAAAAAAAACAATCTTGTAGTATTCAGGGTGAAGGCAATGGTAAATCCAGTCCATTAAACACTAAAAAACTACTCAACTTAGTCTGCATATCAGACTACCAGCCTAAGATTATTAAGCTAACATGGTATTAAGCTAAAAACAGGCTAAGCATTATGTGGGTAAGCCATAAATAAATAGCTAATCACAGTCTACAAACAGCTATTGCTTTACTCAAAATGCATTAAATAGTGCCAAAATGGTAGTTCAGGAGCACTGAGGTTATTTCATTAAAAAAGCCAAAAGAAGAATTACATCCAGGTACAAAATCCAATCCCTGTCCAGACAATAATAAGACTGACACTGAAATAGCAATTCTCTTTAACTCGTTTTTTACTGGCTCAATAGCTGAACTGACTAAATCCTTCTCCTCTTCCACCCCTACCCCTAACCCAAAGCATCCTTCTACACCCATCCCTCACTCCAACTCTCATAACCCACCTCCCACTTTCATTCTACATCCCGTGTCTACCACCAGTATCAAACAACTTCTTCGCAAACTCAAACCATGCTCCAATGCGCCTGACAACATTCCATCACTCTTTCTCAAGCTCGCAGCAAATGGCATCGCCATACCTATCAGCATTCTCATCAATAGATCCATCCAAGAATCTTATGTTCCCAAACTTTGAGAGCTGCCCACATTCTGCCCCTCCATAAAGGAGGCAAAATAACACCATCTCTAACTTCCGCCCAATAGCAATTCTTTCCCCAATCTCGAAAATTCTTGAAAAATGCATACACCAGCAACTCATGCCCTACCTTCTCGATAACCATCTCCTCACTCCCACACAACATGGGTTTCGGCCTGGCCACAGTACCATAACCGCTCTTCATTCCTTCCTAGAAATTGTCAACCAAGCCCGTGACTCTGGAAAAATTGTCTCCACTGTTCTTCTTGACCTTTCTAAGGCCTTCGACACTATATCCCACACTCTCCTTCTCAACCACCTCTCTAACCTCAATCTCTCCCACAACTCTCTTTCTTGGTTCAGAAGTTATCTCTCTGATAGATCCCAAGCTGTGAAATGGAATACTGGTACCTCAAAATTCCTACCTACCCCTACCGGAGTCCCTCAGGGTTCTATTCTCGGGCCTTTGCTCTTTAACATCTTTATCAATGATCTCCACTCTTCTATTCCTCTTGCTCAAATAGTACAATACGCAGATGACTCCACTGTTATCTGCTCTGCCCGCAACCTTCCCGAGCTCCAAGCCAAAACCCAATTGGCCTTCACAACCATAGAAAATTGGATGCTTCAAAATCATCTTTCCCTCAATGCCAATAAATCCCACATCATTCTCTTCGCCCACAAAAGCTCTGACTCCTGATAAGTCATCCTTCATAATTTCTAGCCTCTCCCAGTCCTCAATAGAAGTTGTTAGTAGTGCTAAATTACTCGGAGTAACCATTGATGAACACCTGAAATTTAATAATCATATTCAACTAAACATAAAGAAAACTCATCAGAAGCTCGGTATGCTTTATAGAAATGCAAACTTTCTTACTCCATCTTCAAGACAAACTCTCGCCACTACCTTCCTTCTCCCTTCTCTACTGTATGGTGCTCCTCTTCTATCCAATCTCTCCACTTCTATCTCCACAAAACTTGAAAGTTGCTACTACAAAATTCCCAAATTCGCTACTAACTCCACTCATTCTACACACCACTGCATCTGCCTCTGTAGTCTTCAATGGCTAGAACTCCCTAATCAACTCAATTTCCTCCAACTTACTACTGCACACAAACTAATCTTTAAACCCACTGCTTGCCCAGCATTATCTAATGCCTTCACCATATACAATCCTCCAAGGCCCCTAAGATCTAGCCACCAAAATCTTATTTCAGTTTACAAACCCAAACGACCCCCTGGCCAACTCCTACTTTCCTATACTACAGCAAAAAAATGGAACTCACTTCCTTCCCTTCTAAGAGCCACTACAAACTATGAACACTTTAAATCTCTTCTTCATTCTCACCTTTTCCAAAATTGGAAATGTAATTGTATACTTCCTACCTAGATCTCAATTTATCCTAGTTCCATCCCACCCCCCTGGTTCCCCTTCTTCTGACACTCTCCCTAGCTCCCCTCTCTTCTTCATTATCTCCTCCTTCCTCCCTGAATAAACCCTTTATTTTCATTCAAGTGCTATGCTTACTCTCACCTTAAATCTTTTGACTTTTTTCTCAAGGTGGTCTCCTGGACTCAACCACAATTTGAACATTAGTTATCTGTTCTTTTTCTATCCTCTTCTGACACCTCTCCTTTAATTTCTTTGCTTCTTCTTCGTTTCTCCTATGCATCCCTGCTCTTGCATTCAAACTCTATCTATAATTTCCTTTCCTTTCCTACTTTACTAACATTCACAGTTGCACTAATATATCTTTTTCTTATGTATAGTGCCCAATGCACCTCATTCTTGTTTGGAAATTGTTAAAGTATTATGCTATTAGAACAGAGTGTGTTTTTGTGTGTATTAGTTTAGATCTGTTCTGCTGTGTTTTTGTGTGTAATGTATTATCATGGAGCTTTTCTCCCCGGGCCTCCACTGAAAACGGGCTTTCGGGCCCAGTGGACTTCCCCGGTTATCAAACTGGAAATAAATAAATAAATAAATAATAAACTTATAAGTAAAGGTTCTATTCAACACATGTTAACGCATCAATGTAGGAAGTGGGTTATGAACTCTAAAACAGATAAAATACTCACTCATAGCTTAAGAGACAATTAAGCAATTCCCACACACTTTTTAGGTACATAAAATAAATGCTGGAATTAACGACGGCTAGATGTATTGCTGACCACGTAAAGAAATAGGCAGTTAGCGAATCCACCAATTCAGTGAGAACATGCTTGTTATGAAGTTATATGCTGAGAATCTATAGGAAAAAATAAAGGCTTCGGGAAGCAATATGGTTTAAGGAATCATCAGCGCTTTTAGGCTATTTTCATTAGCTCCATACTGGTAGCTACTGACTGAAAAGGGCTAAAGTAATATTACTAGCGCACAATGTTTGTATATTAGTGCTACTAATGCAGTACAATAGCAGTGTTGCCTCGCATTGTCCCACGTAGCTGGAGGAGATCTGAAAGCGCTGGAAGAAACAGGTTATTCTAGCACTTCAGTTAAGCCCAAATGAAATACGAAGGTCCAACAGGTTTTAGGTTTATTATAAACATGCCCTCAAGCAATGGAGATAAAGGCACTATCCAGACCCAGAAACGGTAAAATTTAGGGTTTAGACTATACTATGCAGTTTTAATCAACACTCTCAGAGCAAAATTGCATCTGTAGTGCTCTTTCCTGGCATGAAACCATACTGCAGATCACTAATCATCACCTCCCTTCTTAACCTAGCTTCCACTACTCTTTCCCATAACTTCATGCTGTGACTGATCAGTTTAATCCCTCTGTAGTTACTACAGCTCTGCACATCACCCTTATTCTTGAAAATCGGTACCAAAACACTTTTTCTCCATTCCTCAGGCATCCTCTCACTTTCCAAGATTTCATTAAACAATCTAGTTAAAAACTCCACTGCCATTTCACCTAAACCCCTCCATGCTTCCACAGGTATGTCATCTGGACCAACAGCTTTTCTGTTCTTCATCCTCTTCATAGATATCCTTACTTCCTCCTTGCTAATCCACTGCACTTCATGATTCACTACCTGCACATCATCTAACCTTCTCTCCCTCTCATTTTCTTCATTCATCAACCCTTCAAAGTACTCTTTCCATCTGCTCAACACACTCTCCTCACTTGAGAGTACATTTCCCTCATTATCCTTTATCACCCTTACCTGCTGCACATCTTTACTAGCTTGGTCCCTCTGTCTAGCCAATCGGTACAGGTCCTTTTCTCCCTCCTTAGTGTCCAACCTTTTATACAACTCTTCATACGCCTTATCCTTAGCCTTTGCCACCTCTCTCTTTGCCATGCACCTCATCTCCTTATACTCTTGTCTACTTTCATCTCTTTGACAATCCCACTTCTTCTTCACCAACCTCTTTCTCTGTATATTCTCCTGTACTTCTTCATTCCACCACCAGGTCTCCTTGTCCTCCTTCCTCTTTCCAGATGTCACACCAAGCACCCTTCTAGCCATCTCTCTTACTAGCTCTGCTGTAGCTACCTAGCTATTCGGTAACTCTTCACTGCCACGCAGTGCCTGTCTTAACTCTTCCCTGAACATCACCTCACAATTACCCTTTTTCAATTTCCATCATTTGATCCTTGGTGCTGCCCTCACACTCGTCCTCCTCTTCTTGATCAACAATGTCATCCTACAAACCACCATCCTATGCTGCCTAACTAAACTTTCCCCTGCCACCACTTTACAGGCTCCAATCTCCTTCAGATAAGCCAAAAGTAGATTCAGGTAAACTTATAAGTAAATGTTCCGTTCAACACATGTTAACGCAAAAACGTAGGAATTGGGTTATGAACTCTAAAACAGATAAAATACGCACTCATAGCTTAAGAGACAATTAGACAAGTCCCGTACACTTTTTAGGTACATACAATAAATGCTGGAATTAGCGACGGATAGATGTATTGCTGGCCACGTAAAGAACTAGGCAGTTAGCTAATCCACCAATTCAATGAGCAACATGCTTGTTATGAATTTATATGCTAGGAATCTATAGAAAAAAATAAAGGCTTCGGGAAGCAATATGGTTTAAGGAATCATCAGTGCTTTTAAGCTATTTTCATTATCTCCATACCAGTAGCTACTGATTGAAAAGGGGTAAAGTAATATTACTAGCACACAATGTTTGTATATTAGTGCTACTAATGCAGTACGAGAGCAGTGTTGCTTCGTATTGTCCCACTAGCTGGAGGAGATCTGAAAGTGCTAGAAGAAACAGGTTATTCTAGCACTTCAGTTAGGCCCAAATGAAATACAAAGGTCCAACAGGTGTTGGGTTTATTATAAATGTGCCCTCAAGCAATGGAGATAAAGGCACTATCTAGACCCAGAAATGGTAATATCTAGGGTTTAGACTATACTATGCAGTTTTAATAAAACAGACTATACTATGCAGTTTTAGTAAAACAGACCTGAATGCTATAAGCATTAATGTATATATCCAGTTTAGGTCTATGAGGTAACGGCTCGCGAAGACTCTCTTAGGCTGTGGCCATGTCGCACTAGGATAGTTGACTTGTGCGAGTCATAACCACTCAAAATTGAAATGGTTAGCGTACGTTATGCTCACAAATACCAGGGATCATGAAATGGTGATTTCCAATATGTATAGAGATTCTCAATACGTATAGATTCATAGGTTCATAGGTTGGTACTAGGCTATCAGCCCTAGGGCCTATACAAGCCTAGCCATAACAATTCCCTGGCTATTTCTTCCCACACTATTTACTTCCCTGGACCCCTGTCTAGCAGGGCGACTGATGTGATCCCCAGGGTGAATTTTCTATCTCCCATCCAATCATCAAGGTTCCTTTTGAAGAGGGCCAAAGAGGCACTCTGCTTGACATGTATGGGCAGTCTGTTCCAGAGTCTGAGGAGTCTCTGGGTCAGGAACCTATCCCTCCAGCATGTTTTGTTTATTGTGATGACAAGATTTAGATCCCTGGAGCATGTGGCTCTGAGGGATTGGGATTTCTGTAAGTGTAGCATGTCCAACAGCTCTGGGTTTGACATGGCCTTGTATGTTAAGCAGAGATCGCCTCAGAGTAGATGATATGCAACAGAGTATAGCTGGAGTTTTTTAAAGCTGTCGGGCCTGTGATTCTTTTAGTGAGGTATTTATGCGGCCTTTCCAGTTGCAAATGTCTTGAGAGGTACATACCAAATGGGGCGTTGTATTCTATAATGGGTCTAATGAGGGATCAGTACAGTGGGACAATGACCTCCTTTTATCTGGATGAAGAGCCCTTAGTGATGAGGTGTGCCACATAGAAGGATTTCCTGACTGTTGTGGCGATGTGGTTATTGAAGGTGAGACCACTGTCCACCTGTGTCCCTAAGTCTCTTATCACACTTTTGGTGTTTAGTGTACTGCCACCTATGGGATAATTCACGAGTACATGTTTTTTCCCAAAGGGGTTAACTATACATTTCTTGGCATTGAGCTTGAGCCCATGGCTCTGGCACCAAGCATCTGTTTCTGTAAGGCCCTTTTGTAGAGTATCCACATCATTTGGGGATTCAATAATGGCTCCCAGTTTGCAGTCATCTGCGAACTTTGCTAGCCAGAGTCCCTTAGTGTTGGCTTGTACTTCAGAGAAGTAGATGCCAAACAAGAGAGGTCCCAAGACTGAACCTTGAGGTACTCCACTTGTCACTTGTCTGGAGCTGGATTTGGAGTCAGCTACTTTTACATTGTGGGCTCTGTCAGTAAGCCAGTTGGCAACCCATTGAGTGACATACAGATTAATGCCCAGGTTAGTAAGTTTATCTATGATTCCAGAGTGGGGGATGTTGTCAAAGGCCTTGGCGAGGTCCAGATAGGTTGTGTGGACTGCCTTACCCTCGTCCACGGCTCTGGATACTGATTCAAAGAAGTCAATAAGGTTCAAAAGACAAGATCAGCCCTTCATGAACCCAAACTGGGTGGGGTCCAGTGTTTTAAGGTTGCCAATGTCTTTGTTTAAAAGTTCCATGATAATACATTCCATGGCCTTGCAGATCAGGCTTGTCAGACTGATGGGGCGGTAGTATGCACATATCAGTAAGGAAGAGAAAATAAAATAAAATAAAATGCAGGCTACTTCAAGGAAGTATAACCCCTTATTAGGTAAAAAACAATGTATTAATGCCCCGCACCGGTAGAAAAAGGAACAACATTAAAAAGTAGCACTGTGCTAGGTTAACGGGTGGTGTAGCTAAAAACAGTTCCACGTGGATTACGCAGACACAAAAACCATGGCTAAAGATATCAGTCAGCACAGATACTTGTTACAGCGACTGGTTTCAGTTCAATTAAACTTAAGAATAATTTAAACTAAAGAAGCCAGCTAACATAACATTTATAAAAATAAGAAGATAACAGCAGTTCCAATCAAGTACTTACAGAGCAGGAGACGCTAGAGCCAGGAGCACACAACAGCCAGAGCGTATTCAGGGTATTAAAGATGGCGCCTCGCAGGGCTGGACTAATTTATGTATTGGGAAAGGATGCGAGGTGAGAGGGGGTGGGAAAAAGATGAGCGGGCAGGTAATACAGAGGAGGGGCTTCAGCTATAGGTAGGTAAGCAAATTAGTGGGCGGGATGTGCTTAGAAGTGTAGGATAGGGAAATGAAGAGAAAACAGTTACTAAGCAGGGTCGGGATAGGTAAGAGAGAGAGAGTGAAAAGCTAGTAATACTGAGGCAAAGCAGGCTACAGGAGGAGAGTTAGTTTTTTTTTCCTGCACTTGTTTCTTTAATCTATCAGCAGGAACAAAAAGGAAGCTTTGGAGGTGCTTTCAGGTAAGAAAGGGTAAGTAAAGGGTAAGAAAGACTGTAGCAGTGAAAGTATGGACAGCAGCTGTAAGAACTACAGAAAGTTTAGTGGGTGTGGTAGGGTATATCAGATTATTCCTCAACAGCTCAGATGTTGTAACGATATTCTCAAAGAAGAAAGGGATAATGCTGCATAAAACCAGCTTAGTTAAGGGTGTCACATAGTACCAGAACATATACTGGAGCAGACACTGGAAGAAGGGGTAATTAAAACACAATTACACTAGACTGAGAGTAAAATTATGGTAGCTAAATCAGGGGGAACAAAATTGTTTTTTAAGGGATAGAGAAAGGAATGGCTGCAGGGTATCCTGGCTGGATAGCGTATTAAAGTGGACTTACAATCTACTATGGGTAAAGTATCAGCTTTACTGTTGGGTTCAGCACACGTACTTTCCAGTTTCCTTTGATGCCAGGGTTCTGGGTTAAGATGGCTAGGTCCTTATGCTTTAGATTGAAAAGGCAGATATAGCTTATAGGGATCCTTAGTCACCAGGCATAAATTTTGAAAGTAATAGTGCAGGAGAGCAGGTTAAGAAGCTAGGAATATAGAGAGAGAAAAATACGTAGTGAGTATATAAAAAAAAACAATCTTGTAGTATTCAGGGTGAAGGCAATGGTAAATCCAGTCCATTAAACACTAAAAAACTACTCAACTCAGTCTGCATATCAGACTACCAGCCTAAGATTATTAAGCTAACATGGTATTAAGCTAAAAACAGGCTAGGCAATATGTGGGTAAGCCATAAATAAATAGCTAATCACATTCTAACTAGTAAATGCAAACAGCTATTGCTTTACTCAAAATGCATTAAATAGTGCCAAAATTGTAGTTCAGGAGCACTGAGGTTACTTCATTAAATAAGCCAAAAGTAGAATCAGGTAAACGTATAAGTAAAGGTCCTGTTCAACACATGTTAACGCATCAATGTAGGAACTGGGTTATGAACTCTAAAACAGATAAAATACTCACTCGTAGCTTGAGACAATTAAACAATTCCCACACACTTTTTAGGTACATAAAATAAATGATGGAATTTGCGACGGCTACATGTATTCCTGGACACATAAGGAACTAGGCAGTTAGCTAATACACCAATTCAATGAGCAACATGCTTGTTATGAAGTTATATGCTGGGAATCTATAGGAAAAAATAAAGGCTTCAGGAAGCAATATGGTTTAAGGAATCATCAGCGATTTTAGGCTATTTTCATTATCTCCATACCAGTAGCTACTGATTGAAAAGGGCTAAAGTAATATTACTAGCGCACAATGTTTGTATATTAGTGCTACTAATGCAGTACAAGAGCAGTGTTGCCTCACATTGTCCCACATAGCTGGAGGAGATCTGAAAGCGCTAGAAGAAAAGTACAGTTTTGTACCTACCATAAATGTAGATGTTCGAGGATTCCCTTGCTGCAGTCCTGACAATTGGGTATAGTCCGAATACGAGAGCATGAGGGTGGCGTCGGTCATGGCGCCTTAGACTGACGTCAGGGTACTAATCGCATGACCGACGTCATTTCAGTCTTTTCTTGCCCCAGATGTCAGAAGACCCAAAAGACAAGCCCCAAAAACAACCTGTACCAAAAACATGTACAATATATACAGTAATACATATAAAAAATATAAGCATGTAAACTCACCTACACAACCACCCTGAAACACAGAGGAGAAAGAGGGAGCGTAAATTAGAGTTAAGCAAGGGAATCCTCGAACCTCTACATTTATGGTAGGTACAAAACTGTACTATGTTCTTCGTCTTCCTTGCTGCAGTCCTGACAATTGGGTAGAATCCCAAAGCAGAGGTAAGGGAGGCTGGCAAATTATAAAGTAGCAGGAGCTGACAACATGCCTTGTAAAACAGCTGTGGCAAAACCAGCTCTAGTCTTAGAGTATATAGGCAGGTGATAATGCCTAGAGAAAGTATGCACTGAACTCCAAGTAGCTGCTTCCAGAATATCCTTAGTTGCCACCCCTTAGAAATGCTGTTGAAGTGGCAGTAGCCCTAGTGGAATGAGGCCTAATCCCAGCTGGAACCTCTTTGCCATGATGGGAATAACAAAATGCAATGCAAAAGCCAATCCACCTAGAAATAGTTTGTTTTGACACAGGCTTGCCCTGTGAACTCAAAGCAAAAAACAAGTAACTGCTGAGACTGCCTAAAATCTTTAGTCCTGCTCAGATAATAACGCAATTGCCTGTGTACATCTAAAGTGTGCAAAATCTTTTCCCCTTTATTTTGAGGATCTGCAAGAAACGTAGGCAAATGAATAGTTTGGTGTAAAGCCACACTAGAAAGCACCTTAGGCATCAAGGAAGGATTAGTGCGTAATGATACCCTGTCCTTATGGAAAATCAAAAGGGCTCTACTGCCATAAGGGCCTGCAACTCAGACACCCTTCTTGCAGAAGTAATAGCCAACAGAAAAGCAGTCTTCCATGACAAATATTTCAATTCAGCAGTAGCTGCAGGCTCAAAAGGTTGTAGAGTAAGTTTTTCCAACACAAAATTGAGATCCCAAGCAGGAGTAGGAGCTCTACGTGGGGTCTTATATTCTTTGCCCCTCTAAGAAACTGCTTGAACAAAGGATGCGAAAACAAAGGTGGGTCACAATCATAGTGAGCTGAAATTGCTGCAGCATGAATCTTTATGGAAGAGAAGGACAAGCCTTTGTCCAATAATTCAGTAAGATATTGAAGAGCCACACTCAAATTAGGCTCTGAAATCTCCAAATTCTTTGCTGTACTCCAAAATAAAAATCTCTTCCATTTTTCTGCGTACACTCTCCTAGTACTAGGCCTTCTAGCTTCCATAATCACATTTAAAACTTGTTGAGGAAGCTGAGACCTACCATGCTTCAACACAGAATATGCCAAGCTGTGAGATGAAGAGATTGAAGCTTGACATTGAGCAGATGACCGTCCTTCTGAGATAACAGATGAGGAATCAGAGGTAAAGGCCATGGAGGCTTCTTTACAAGACTCCTTAGAAGTGGGTACCAGTGTTGCGAGGCCAATCTGGAACTATGAAAATCATCCTTGGCCTGTCCTGTCTGACCTTTAGTAATACCTTTGGAAGAAGAGGTAGAGGTGGAAAGGCATAGACATAAAGGTTTTTCCAACTGAAAGACAGAGCATCCACTTTCCAAGCTGTGTGATGAAACCCCTTTGTGCAATACTTTGGCAGCTGGTGGTTTAGTGGAGAAGCGAACAGATCTATGTCTGGAGTTCCCATGACACTGTCAATTTCTGAAATACATGAAGATCCAGTTTCCACCTGGGGATCCATGATTTGTCTGCTTAATACATCTGCTAGGGAGTTCTGTGCTCCTGGCAGAAACCTTGTCTGAAGAGTCAGTTGCAGGCTTAACGCAGTCTCCCATAAAATCATTGCTTGCCTGCATAGAGGATAAGAATGTGTTCCCCCTTGCTTGTTGATGTACCACATGACAGTTGTGTTGTCTGTCAGAATCAACACCTGCCCTGGAAGAAGTAATTCCTTGAACGCCATCAATGCAAACTGGACTGCTAACATCTCCTTCATGTTGATATGTAGATGCTGTAGTCTGGCAGGCCACTTGTCTTGTATCCACTTTCCATTTAGATGAGCTCCCCAAGCAGTGTCCGAGGCATCTGTCGTTAAAATCTGACTCGCCTCTGGCGGGTCACAGAGAGTCCCTTGTTTAGGTGACATTCCTGAGCCCACCACAAGAATTCCTTTTGAAGGCAAGGTATTATTTGAATGACAGTGTCCAAATCTTGGCAGTGCTGTGTCCATACATTTTGAGATACCATTGCAGCTTCCTCATATGCAGTTTGGCATTGGGAAGCACCAGAATACAAGATGCCATGAACCCTAATGCTTGAAGGACTGTCCTTGCAGTCAGCACGGACTGATGAGATAGTTGATGGAAGTAAAGTGACAGACTCTTTTGTTTGTCCGGGGTTAAAAAGGCCATCTGGGCTGCTGTATTCAGTCTCACACCCAGAAAGCACATGTCTTGAGAGGGTACTAGACTGGACTTTATTTCGTTCACAGAATACCCTAGGCATCTTAGCACTGCTATGACATATTCCAGATGCTGTAGAAGGTGTTCCTTTTCTTGAGCCAGAATCAGGCAGTCGTCCAAGTAAGGATAAATTTGAATGCCTTGAAGCCTGAAGTAAGCTATCACTGGAGCCAGAACCTTAGTGAATACTCTGGGCGCAGTAGATAAGCCAAAGGGCAATGCAGAGAACTGATAATGAAAATCTCCAGTTCGAAACCGCAGATACTTTCTGCAACTTAGCTTTATGGGCACATGAAGGTAAGCTTCCTTGAGATCCAAAGTTACCATCCAGTGATCCTTGCCCAGCAGAGGTAACAGTTGCTGTAACGTCAACATCTTGAACTTGGGAATGTCCAGATAAGTGTTGAGGATAGATAAATCCAAAATTGGTCTCCACGTGTTCCCTTCTTTGGTACTAGGAACAGGCGAGAATAAAATCCAAGCCCCTTTCTGATACAGGGACTGGCTGAATAGCCCCTATCTGGAGTAACTGAGAAACTTGCTTGTGAGCCTCTTTTCTTTGTGGAGGAGGAACATCTGGCATGCCTTTGAAAGGGGCATTGTGTGGAAATAAAATCTGTACCGTGATGAATGATATCCAGCACCCATCTGTCTTGAGTGATTAAATCCCAATTTTCTTTGAAAAGAGACAATCTTCCTCCCAAAGGAGCTGCCAGACGAGAGTCCACTGGCAGCTGAAAAGGCAGGTCATTGGTTCTGCTTACGAAAGGACTGACCCCTGCCCTCACCAGAAGTCTGAGCAGGTGAACTGTCTGATCTAGGCCTAAACAACCTTGAGCCCTGCCCTACCACGTCTAGACCTACCCCTAGACTGGGAACCATAAGCAGGATATGTCCACCCCTTAGCAGGCCAATTTCTACTAAACTTGGCTGCACCTGCAAAAATCTTTAACAGTCTGCATAGACTTAGCTTTGTCCTCCATTTTCTTTAAAACTGCTTCCACAGGCGGTCCAAACAACACATCAGACTGTAAAGGAGCATCCAAAATCCTGGTCTTAACATGCTCAGCTAAATTCTGATCCTTCAACCATGCATGTCTGCGAAGAACAGAACTAGTAGCAGCCACCCTCGAGGAGGCCTGAACAGCATCAAAACCACACTGCAAAGAATGCTTACCCACTTGTTCAGACACATGAACCAAATCCAGCAATTCTTTACACTCAATACCTTCCGCCAAAGCATCCACCTTAGATTTCAATTGTGAAAGGAGATAATTCTGATATTTCAGCATATGAAACTGACAATTCAACGCCCTCATGGCTAGAGTGGAAGAAGTATATACTTTCTTACCCCACCTGTCCAAAGCCCTTGCCTCTTTATCAGAGGGTACAGGATTTTTAACCACAGAAGCTTTAACACCTTTAGGCCCCTGAGAAACAGTTTCTGGGTCCGCCCTGGGACTCTTAAACAAAACTTATGAGCTGGGCACCCTATAATACCTATCAGGCTTAACAGGAGCAGGAGGCAAGGAATCAGGGTTCAGAGAAGCCTCTGCAAAACATCCTCCACCACATTCAACACAGGAGGAATAGCTAAGGGCCTATGCTGGGGCAAAACAAGAATTCCTAAGCCTTTTTCTGGAGTCAGAGTAATCTTGGCCTTCCCATTTAAAGTGCTCCCTCATGGAGTGAAGAGTCTCTGAAAATGAAAAATCCTCAGGAGGAGAAGCTGAAGGAGTGGAATCATCCACATCAGAATCAGAATAAGTAGGAAACTCTTGCAAGTCTTCCACAGAAGACTCTGAAGCCTGTGAACACTGTTCAAAACTATCAAACTCCTGTTCCAGCCTAGGCCTCTTATCAGGTGGGGCATAGAACCTCTAATCAGAGTAATCAAATCTTCTGCCATTTTAAGCATATGTTTCTTAGGCACAGAGCCCGAAATGCTAGGAGAAGCCCCTACAGAAGCTGAACTTGGCCTTCCTCTAAAAGAAGCTTTGGCAACAGAAGGAGAGGCCCTAACTACCTTGGGAAGAGAGGGAAGAACAGTTACCTGAGGAGCCCCCTCAGCCTGGCCTACCTCCTGAGAGGGCACATCCTGTAACAGTAAAGTATCTGCCTGAGACTCCATAGAGACTCCTGGCAAAACCTCTGGCTCCCTGAGCCTTCTAAAGGACCGACGTCCGGGACTGTCGGTTCCTCACCCCAGACTTCACTGTTTTGTCCTTGCGCTTCTTAGATGAAGCAGGCGGCGGAGCATCCGACGGCATAGTATAATTGCAACGCTTCCCAAACACTAACCTAGCACAATCAAGCCTCCTCTTAATAGTGCGCTTGTTAAATCTAGCACAAGAGCGGCAACCAACAACGTCGTGCTCAGGCCCTAAACAAGGTATACACAATGTATGATAATCCCTATGGTATCTGCTTCCCACAAGAAATACAGTTATTCACTTTTTCTGACATCCGGTTAAATACTGAGGCAAGAAAAACCAAAATGTTCCCAACGGGTTACTTAGCCAACTCTGTATCGGTCTGAAACTCCGGTTTCGGAAAATCTCAGAACGCCAACCTGCACTCGCAAAATTGCTTCTGCATCGGACCATGCGGCAAAAAGACTGAGGAATGACGCCGGTCATGCGCATTAGTACCCTGACGCTGACGTCAGTCTAAGGCGCCATGACCGACGTCAGCCTTATACTCTGGTATTCGGGCCGACGGGGACGCGGACTATACCCAATTGTCAGGACTGCAGCAAGGGAAGACGAAGAACATCAGGCTATTCTAGCACTTCAGTTAAGCCCAAATGAAATACAAAGGTCCAACAGGTTTTAGGTTTATTATAAACGTGCCCTCAAGCAATGGAGATAAAGGCACTATCTAGACCCAGAAATGGTAATATCTAGGGTGTAGACTATACTATGCAGTTTTAATAAAACAGACTATACTATGCAGTTTTAATAAAACAGACCTGAATGCTATAAGCATTAATGTATGTATCCAATTTAGGTCTATGAGGTAAGGGCTCGCAAAGACTCTCTTAGGCTGTGGCCATGTCGCACTAGGATAGGAGACTTGTACGAGTCATAACCAATCAAAATTGAAATGGTTAGCGTACGTTATGATCACAAATACAAGGGGATCACGAAATAGTGATTTCAAATACGTATAGAGATTCCCAATACGTATGCAGGTATCAGTAAGGAAGAGAAAATAAAATAAAATGCAGGCTACTTCAAGGAAGTAGAAACCCTTATTAGGTAAAAAACAATGTATTAATGCCCCGCACCCGTGGAGAAAGGATCAACATAAAAAAGTAGCACCGTGCTAGGTTAACAGGTGGCGTAGCTAACAACAGTTCAACGTGGATTATGCAGACACAAAAAACATGGCTAAAGATATCAGTCAGCACAGATACTTGTTACAGAGACTGGTTTCAGTTAAATTAAACTTAAGAATAATTTAGGCTAAAGAAGCCAGCTAACATAACATTTATAAAAATAAGAGGATAACAGCAGTTCCAATCAAGTACTTACAGAGCAGGAGACACTAGAGTCATGAATACACAACAGGCAGGGGGTATTCCAGGTATTAAAGAGGGCGCCTCGCAGGGCTGGACTAATTTATGTATTGGGAAAAGATGTGAGGTGGGATGGGGGGGGAAAAGATGAGCGGGTAGGTAATACAGAGGAGGGGCTTCAGCTATAGGTAAGTAAGTGAATTAGTAGTGCTTAGAAGCGTAGGATATGGTAATGAAAGGGAAAAAAGTTACTAAGCAGGTTCGGGACAGGTAAGAGATAGAGAGTGAAAAGCTAGTAATACTGAGGGAAAGCAGGCTACAGGAGGAGAGTTAGATGAATGAGACAAGTGCAGAAAAAAAACTATCAGCAAGAACAAACAGTAAGCTTTGGAGGTGCTTTCAGGTAAGAAAGAGTAAGTTAAGGGTAAGAAAGACTGTAGCAGTGAAAGTATGGAGGGCAGCTGTAAGAACTACAGAAAGTTTAGTGGGTGTGGTAGGGTATATCAGATTATTCCTCAACAGCTCAGATGTTGTAATGATATTCTGTAAGAAGAAAGGGATAATGCTGCATAAAACCAGCTTAGTTGAGGCAGCCACCTAGTGGCCAGAATGTATACTGCAGCAGACGCTGGAAGAAGGGGTAATTAAAACACAATTCCATTAGACTGAGAGTTGAATTAGGGTAGCTAAATCAGGGGAGACAAGGTTGTTTGTAAGGGATAGAGAGAGGTATGGCTGATGGGTATCCTGGCTGGATAGCGTATTAAAGTGGACTTACAATCTACTACGGGTAAAGTATCAGCTTTACTGTTGGGTTCAGCACACGTACTTTCCATTTTCCTTTGATACCAGGGTTCTGGGATAACATTGCTAGGTCCTTATGCTTTAGAATGAGGAGGCAGGTATAGCTTATAGGGATCATTAGTCACCAGGCATGAATTTTGAAAGTAATAGTGCAGGAGAGCAGGTTAAGAAGCTAGGAATATATAGAGAGAAAAATACGCAGTGAGTATATAGAAAAAAAAGCAATTTCGTAGTAATCAGGGTGAAGGCAATGGTAAATCCAGACCATTAAACACTAAAAAACTATTCAACTTAGTCTGCATATCAGACTACCAGCCTAAGATTATTAAGATAACATGGTATTAAGCTAAAAGCAGGCTTGGCAATGTGTGGGTCAGCCATAAATAAATAGCTAATCACAGTCGAACTAGTAAATACAGACAGTTATTGCTTTACTCAAAATGCATTAAATAGTGCCAAAATGGTAGTTCAGGAGCACTGAGGTTATTTCATTAAATAAGCCAAAAGTAGAATCAGGTAAACTTATAAGTAAAGGTTCTGTTCAACACATGTTAAAGCATCAATGTAGGAATTGGGTTATGAACTCTAAAACAGATTAAATACTCACTCATAGCTTAAAAGACAAGTAAACAATTCCCACACACTTTTTAGGTACATAAAATAAATGCTGGAATTAGCGAAGGCTAGATGTTTTGCTGGCCATGTAAAGATCTAGGCAGTTAGCTAATCCACCAATTTAATGAGCAACATGCTTGTTATGAAGTTATATGCTGGGAATCTATAGAAAATAATAAAGGCTTCGGGAAGCAATATGGTTTAAGGAACCATCAGCGCATTGAGGGTATTCTCATTATCTCCATACCGGTAGCTAATGATTGAAAAGGGCTAAAGTAATATTACTAGCACACAATGTTTGTATATTAGTGCTACTAATGCAATACAAGAGCAGCGTTGCCTCACATTGTCCCACGTAGCTGGAGGAGATCTGAACATGCTAGAAGAAAAAGGTTATTCTAGCACTTCAGTTAAGCCCAAATGAAATACGAAGATCCAACAGGTTTTAGGTTTAATATAAACATGCCCTCAAGCAATGGAGATAAAGGCACTATATAGACCCAGAAATGGTAATATCTAGGCTTTAGACTATACTATACAGTTTTAATAAAACAGACTATACTATGCAGTTTTAATAAAACAGACCTGAACGCTATAAGCATGAATGTATGTATCCAGTTTAGGTCTATGAGGTAAGGGCTCGAAGACTCTCCTAAGCTGTGGCCATGTCGCACTAGGATGGGAGACTTGTACAAGTCATAACCACTCAAAATTGAAATGGTTAGCGTAAGTTATGCTCACAAATACAGGGGATCACAAAATAGTGATTTCCATTACGTATAGAGATTTCCAATAACTATACACATATCAGTAAGGAAGAGAAAATATAATAAAATAAAATGCAGGCTACTTCAAGGAAGTATAAACCCTTATTAGGTAAGAAACAATGCACTAATGCCCTGCACCTGTGGAGAAAGGAATGACATTAAAAAGTAGCACCATGCTACAATAACAGGTGGTGTAGTTAACAGTTCCATGTGGATTACGCAGACACAAAAACCATGGCTAAAGATATTAGTCAGCAAAGATACTTTTTACAGTGAGTAGTTTCAGTTAAATTAAACTTAAGAATAATTTAAGCTAAAGAAGCCAGCTAACATAACATTTATAAAAATAAGAGGATAACAGCAGTTCCAATCAAGTACTTACAGAGCAGGAGCCGCTAGAGACAGGAGCTCACAACAACCAGGGCGTATTCCAGGTATTAAAGATGGCGCCTCCTAGGGCTGGACTAATTTATCTATTGAGAAAAGATGTGAGGTGGGATGGGGAGGGAAAAGATGAGCGGGGAGGGAAAAGATGAGCGGGCAGGTAATACAGAGGAGGAGCCTCAGCTATAGGTAAGTAAGTGAATTAGTAGTGCTTAGAAGGGTAGGATAGGGTAATGAAGGGGAAAAAGTTACTAAGCAGGGTCGGGACAGGTAAGAGATAGAGAGTGAAAAGCTAGTAATACTGAGGCAAAGCAGGCTACAGGAGGAGAGTTAGATGAATGAGACAAGTGCAGAAAAAAAACTATCAGCAAGAACAAACAGTAAGCTTTGGAGGTGCTTTCAGTTAATAAAGGGTAAGTTAAGTCTAAGAAAGACTGTAGCAGTGAAAGTATGGAGGGCAGCTGTAAGAACTACAGAAAGTTTAGTGGGTGTGGTAGGGTATATCAGATTATTCCTCAACAGCTCAGATGTTGTTACGATATTCTGTAAAAAGAAAGGGATAATGCTGTATAAAAGTAGCTTAGTTGAGGCTGCCACCTAGTGGCCAGAATGTATACTGCAGCAGACGCTGGAAGAAGGGGTAATTAAAACACATTTCCATTAGACTGGGAGTTGAATTAGGGTAGCTAAATCAAGGGAAACAAGGTTGTTTGTAAGGGATAGAGAGAGGTATGGCTGCTGGGTATCCTGGTTGGATAGCATATTAAAGTGGACTTACAATCCACTACGGGTAAAGTATCAGCTTTACTGTTGGGTTCAGCACACGTACTTTCCAGTTTCCTTTAATACCAGGGTTCTGGGTTAACATTGCTAGGTCCTTATGCTTTAGAATGAGGAGGCAAGTATATCTTATAGGGATCCTTAGTCACCAGGCATGAAATTTGAAAGTAATAGTGCAGGAGAGCAGATTAAGAAGCTAGGAATATATAGAGAGAAAAATATGTGGTGAGTATATAGAAAAAAAAGCAATTTTGTAGTAATCAGGGTGAAGGCAATGGTAAATCCAGTCCATTAAACACTAAAAAACTATTCAACTTAGTCTGCATATCAGACTACCATCTTAAGATTATTAAGCTAACATGGTATTATGGTAAAAACAGGTTAGGCAATATGTGTGGGTAAGCTATAAATAAATAGCTAATCACAGTCGAACTAGTAAATACAAACAGCTATTGCTTTACTCAAAATGCATTAAATAGTGTCAAAATGGTAGTTCAGGAGCACTGAGGTTATTTCATTAAATAAGCCAAAAGTAGAATCAGGTAAACTTATAAGTAAAGGTTCCATTCAACACATGTTAAAGCATCAATGTAGAAATTGGGTTATGAATTCTAAAACAGATTAAATACTCACTCATAGCTTAAGAGTCAAGTAAACAATTCCCACACACTTTTTAGGTACATACAATAAATGCTGGAATTAGCGACGGCTAGATCTATTGCTGGCCACGTAAAGATCTAGGCAGTTAGCTAATCCACCAATTTAATGAGCAACATGCTTGTTATGAAGTTATATGCTGGGAATCTATAGAAAAAAATAAAGGCTTCGGGAAGCAATATGGTTTAAGGAATCATCAGTGCTTTTAGGCTATTTTCATTATCTCCATACCGGTAGCTACTGATTGAAAAGGGCTAAAGTAATATTACTAGCGCACAATGTTTGTATATTAGTGCTACTAATGCAGTATGAGAGCAGCGTTGCCTCGCATTGTCCCACGTAGCTGGAGGAGATCTGAACGCGCTAGAAGAAACTGGTTATTCTAGCACTTCAGTTAAGCCCAAATGAAATATGAAGATTCAACAGGTTTAAGGTTTAATATAAACATGCCCTCAAGCAATGGAGATAAAGGCACTATCTAGACCCAGAAATGGTAATATCTAGGGTTTAGACTATACTATGCAGTTTTAATAAAACAGACTATACTATGCAGTTTTAATAAAACAGACCTGAACGCTATAAGCATTAATGTATATATCCAGTTTAGGTCTATGAGGTAAGGGCTGGAGAAGACTCTCCTAGGCTGTGGCAATGACACACTAGGATAGGAGACTTGTACGAGTTATAACCACTCAAAATTGAAATGGTTAGCGTAAGTTATGCTCACAAATACAGAGGATCATGATATAGTGATTTCCATTACGTATAGAGACTTCCAATAATTATACACATATCAGTAAGGAAGAGAAAATATAATAAAATAAAGTGCAGGCTACTTCAAGGAAGTATAAACCCTTATTAGGTAAGAAACAATGTACTAATGCCCCGTACCCGTGGAGAAAGGAATGACATTAAAAAGTAGCACCGTGATAGGATAACAAGTGGTGTAGATAACAGTTCCATGTGGATTATGCAGACACAAAAAACATGGCTAAAGATATCAGTCAGCAAAGATAATGGTTACAGCGAGTGGTTTCAGTTAAATTAAACTTAAGAATAATTTAAGCTAAAGAAGCCAGCTAACATAACACTTATAAAAATAAGAGGATAACAGCAGTTCCAATCAAGTACTTACAGAGCAGGAGACGCTAGAGCCAGGAGCACACAACAGCCAGGGCGTATTCCAGGCATTAAAGATGGTGCCTCTCAAGGCTGGACTAATTTATGTAATGGGAAAGGATGTGAGGTGGGAGGGGGAGGGAAAAAGATGAGCTGGCAGATAATGCAGAGGAGGGGCTTCAGCTATAGGTAGGTAAGCGAACTGGTGGGAGGGATGTGCTTAGAAGCGTAGAATAGGGAAATGAAGGGAAAACAGTTACTAAGAAGGGTCGGGACAGGTAAGAGATAGAGAGTGAAACGCTAGTAGTACTGAGGCAAAGCGGGCTACAGGAGGACTGTTAGATTACAGAGAAAAGTGCAGAAAAAAAACTATCAGCAAGAGCAAACAGTAAGCTTTGGAGGTGCTTTCAGGTAAGAAAAGGTAAGTAAAGGGTACGAAAGACTGTAGCAGTGAAAGTATGGAGGGCAGCTGTAAGAACTACAGAAAGTTTAGTGGGTGTGGTAGGGTATATCATATTATTCCTCAACAGCTCAGATGTTGTAACGATATTCTGTAAAAAGAAAGGGATAATGCTGCATAAAACCAGCTCAGATGAGGTTGCCATCTAGTGGCCAGAACATATACTGCAGCAGATGCTGGAAGAAGGGGTAATTAAAACACAATTCCACTTGACTGAGAGTTGAATGAGGGTAGCTAAATCAAGGGGAACAAGGTTGTCTGGGATAGAGAGAGGTATGGCTGCTGGGTATCCTGGCTGGATAGCGTATTAAAGTGGACCTACAATCTACTACGGGTAAAGTATCAGCTTTACTGCTGGGTTCAGCACACGTACTTTCCAGTTTTCGTTGATACCAGGGTTCTGGGTTAAGATGGTTAGGTGCTTATGTTTTAGAATGAGGAGGCAGGTATAACTTACAGGGATCCTTAGTCACCAGGCATGAATTTTGAAAGTAATAGTGCAGGAGAGCAGGTTAAGAAGCTAGGAATATATATAGAGAAAAATATGTAGTTGTTGTTGCTGTTGTTGTGTCTTTTGGCTTTTCCCGGTTAGGGGTCGCCACAGCAGAACTCCGGTCCGCTAATGATTGGTAGTTGATTTTTACATGCCGAGTTACCAGCCCTGACACACAACCTTCAACGAAGGTACACCCATTCACACATGACTCCATGCAGAAGATGCTGTAGCTGAGAATCGAACTGGACAGCATCTTACTGTGAGGCGACAACGCTACTGCAGCACCACCACCGCGGGTTAGAGAAAAATACGTACTGTTAGAGAAAAATACGTAGTGAGTACATAAAAAAAAAAAAAACAATCTCATAGTAATCAGGGTGAAGGCAATGGTAAATCCAGCCAATTAAACTCTAAAAAACTATTCAACGTAGTCTGCATATCAGACTACCAGCCTAAGATTATTAAGCTAACATGGTATTAAGCTAAAAAGAGGCTAAGAAGTATGTGGGTAAGCCATAAATAAATAGTTAATCACAGTCTAACTAGTAAATACAAACAGCTATTGCTTTACTCAAAATGCATTAAATAGTGCCAAAATGGTAGTTCAGGAGCACTGAGGTTATTTCATTAAATAAGCCAAAAGTAGAATCAGGTAAACTTATAAGTAAACGTTCCGTTCAACACATGTTAACGCATCAATGTAGGAATTGGGTTATGAACTCTAAAGCAGATAAAAAAATCAGTCATAGCTTAAGAGACAATTAAACAATTCCCACACACTTTTTAGGTACATAAAATAAATGCTGGATTTAGTGACGGCTAGATGTATTGCTGGCCATGTAAAGAACTAGGCAGTTAGCTAATCCACCAATTCAGTGAGCAACATGCTTGTTATGAAGTTATATGCTGGGAATCTATAGGAAAAAATAAAGGCTTCGGGAAGCAATATGGTTTTAAGAATCATCAGCGTTTTAGGCTATCTTCATTATCTCCATACTGGTAGCTACTGATTGAAAAGGGCTAAAGTAATATTACTAGTGCACAATGTTTGTATATTAGTGTTACTAAAGCATTGCATCGCATTGTCTCACGTAGCTGGAGGAGATCTGAAAGCGCTAGAAGAAACAGGTTATTCTAGCACTTCAGTTAAGCCCAAATGAAATAGGAAGGTCCAACAGGTTTTAGGTTTATTATGAACATGCCCTCAAGCAATGGAGATAAAGGCACTATCTAGACCCAGAAATGGTAATATCTATGGTTTAGACTATTCTATGTAGTTTTAATAAAACAGACTATACTATGCAGTTTTAATAAAACAGACCTGAATGCTATAAGCATTAATGTATGTATCCAGTTTAGGTCTATGAGGTAAGGGCTCGAGAAGACTATCTTCGGCTGTGGCCATGTCACACTAGGATAGGAGATTTGTACGAGTCAAAACCACTCAAAATTGAAATGGTTAGTGTACGTTATGCTCACAAATACAACGGATCATGAAATGGTGATTTCCAGTATGTATAGAGATTCCCAATACGTATGCACGTATCAGTAAGGAAGAGAAAATAAAATAAAATGCAGGCTACTTCAAGGAAGTATAAACCCTTATTAGGTAAAAAACAATGTATTAATGCCCTGCACCCGTGGAGAAAGGAACAACATTAAAAAGTAGCACCGTGCTAGGTTAACAGGTGGTGTAGCTAACAACAGTTCCACATGGATTACGCAGACACAAAAACCATGGCTAAAGATATCAGTCAGCATAGATACTTGTTACTGCGACTGGTTTTAGTTAAATTAAACTTAAGAATAATTTAAGCTAAAGAAGCCAGCTAACATACCATTTATAAAAATAAGAGGATAACAGCAGTTCCAATCAAGTACTTACAAAGCAGGAGACGCTAGAGCCTGGAGCACACAACAGCGAGGGGGTAGTCCAGGTATTAAAGACGGCACCTCGTAGGATTGGACTAATTTATGAATTGGGAAAGAATGTGAGGTGGAAGGGGGAGGGAAAAAGATGAGCGGGCAGGTAATAGAGAGGAGGCACTTCAGCTAAAGGTAGGTAAGCAAATTAGTGGGCGGGATGTGTCTAAAGTGTAGGACAGGGAAATGAAGGGAAAACAGTTAATAAGCAGGTTCAGGACAGGTAAGAGATAGAGAGTGAAAAGCTAGTAATACTGAGGCAAAGCAGGCCACACAAGGAGATTTAGACTAAAGAGACAAGTGCAGAAAAAAAAAAACAATCAGCAAGAACAAAGACAATTTAAGTACCTTTTATCTGCACCCTGTTCAAATAATATAGCATTTAAACTGATTTATTTGTGTTACATTGAATATTAACTGAACTGAAAGTTTTGACTCTGTTTTGTCAGTTAGTGCTTGCTAGATTTTTATTGCTGTTAGTAATTGCAGGCAGGGTTAGTCTCATTCATTAGTAGCCTGTCACTGTCTATTTAAGTGGTACCATTAGGAATATTTTCTGCTTGAAACCTCAGCTTTAGCCAACTAAGATCTAGCTGTATTCAACTGGGCATATAAGAGAATTTAAGTACCTTTTATCTGCACATTTTTTCAAATAATAAGGCATTTAAAATTATTTATTTGTGTTACATTGATTATTTACTGAACTGGAAGTTTTGACTCTGTTTTGTCAGTTAGTGCTTGCTAGATTTTTATTGCTGTTAGTAATTGCAGGTGGGGGAAGTCTCATTCATTGATAGCCTGTCACTGCCTATTTACGTGGTACATTTAGGAATATTTTCTGCTTAAAACCTAAGATTTGGCCAGCTAATATCTAGCTGTATTCAACGGGACGTACAATATAATTTAAGTGCCTTTTATCTGCACATTTTTCAAATAATATGGCATCTAAATTTATTTCTGTTACATTGAATATTAACTGAACTGGAAGTTTTGACTCTGTTTTGTCAGTTAGTGCTTGCAAGATTTTTAGTGCTGTTAATAATTGCAGGCGTGGGTAGTCTCATTCATTGATAGCCTGTCACTGCCTATTTAAGTGCTACATTTAGGAATATTTTCTGCTTAAAACCTCAGCCTTGGCCAGATCAGATCTAGATGCATTCAAGTGGACGTATAAGAGAAATTAAGTACCTTTTATCTGCACATTTTTCAAATAATACAGCATTTAAATTGAATTATTTGTGTTACATTGAATACTAACTGAACTGGAAGTTTTGACTCTGTTTTGTCAGTTAGTGCTTGCTAGATTTTATTGCTTTTAGTAATTGCAGGCGGGGGAAGTCTCATTCATTGATAGCCTGTCACTGCCTATTTAAGTGGTACATTTAGAAATATTTTCTGCTTAAAACCTTCAGCTTTGGCCGGCTAAGATCTAGCTGTATTCAACTGGATGTATAAGAGAATTTAATTACCATTTATCTGCACATTTTTCAAATAATATGGCATTTATATTGATGTATTTGTGTTACACTGAATATTAACTGAAGTGGAAGCTTTGACTCTGTCTTGTCAGTTAGTGCTTGCTAGATTTTTATTGTTGTTATTAACTGCAGGCGGAGGTAGTCTCATTCATTGATTACCTGTCACTGCCTATTCAAGTGGTATACTTAGGAATAGTTTCTGCTTAAAACCTCAGCTTTGGCTGGCTAAGATCTTGTTGTATTCAACTGGACATATAGGCCAATTTAAGTAACTTTTATCTGCACATTGTTCAAATAATAAGGCATTTAAATTGATTTATTTGTGTTAAATTGAATATAAACTGAACTGGAAGTTTTAACTCTGTTTTGTCAGTTAGTGGTTGCAAGATTGTAATTACTGTTAGTAATTGCTGGCAGGGGTAGTCTCATTCATTGATAGCCTGTCACTGCCGATTTAAGTGGTACATTTAGGATTATTTTCAGCTTAAAACCTCAGCTTTGGCAAGCTAAGATCTAGATGTATTCAACTGGACGTATAAGAGAATTTAAGTACCCTTTATCTGCACATTTTTCAAATAATACAGCATTTAAATTGATTAGATTGTGTTACATTGAATATTAAATGAGCAGGAAGTTTTGACTCTGTTTTGCAGTTAGTGCTTGCCAGATTTTTATTGCTGTTAGTAATTGCAGATGGGGGTATTCTCATTCATTGATAGACTGTGACTGCCTATTTAATTGATACATTTAGGAAAATTTTCTGCTTAAAACCTCAGCTTTGGCCAACTAAGATCTAGTTGTATTCAACTGGATGTATAACAGAAATTAAGTAGTTTTTATCTGCTCATTTTACAAATAATACGGCATTTAAATTGATTTATTTGTGTTACATTGATAAGTAACTGAACCAGAAGTTTTGTCTCTGTCTTGTCAGTTAGTGCTTGCTGGATTTTTATTGCTGTTAGTAATTACAGGCAGGGGTAGCCTCATTCATTCATAGCCTGTCACTACCCATTTAAGTGCTACATTTAGGAAAATTTTCTGCTTAAAACCTAAGCTTTGGCTGGCTAAGATCTAGCTGTATTCAACTGCACATATAAGGGAATTTAAGTACCTTTTATCTGCACATTTTTCAAATAATACAGCATTTAAATTGACTTATTTGTGTTGCATTGAATATTAACTGAACTGGAAGTTTTGACTCTGTTTTGTCAGTTAGTGCTTGCTAGATTGTTAATGCTGTTAGTAATTGCAGGTGGTGGTAGTCTCATTCATTGATAGCCTGACAGTGCCTATTTAAGTGATACATTTAGGAATATTTTCTGCAGAAAACCTCAGATTTGGCCGGCTAAGATCTACCTGTATTCGACTGGATGTATAAGAAAATTTAAGTACCTTTTATCTGCACATTTTTCAAATAATACAGCATTTAAATTGATTTATTTTTGTTACACTGAATATTAACTGAGTGGGAAGTTTTGACTCTGTTTTGTCAGTTAGTGCTTGCTAGAATTTTATTGCTGTTAGTAATTGCAGGCAGGGGTAGTCTCATTCATTGATAGCCTGTCGCTGCCTATTTAAGTGGTACATTTAGGAATATTTTCTGCTTAAAACCTCAGCTTTGGCCGGCTAAGATCTAGCTGTATTCAACTGGACGCATAAGAGAATTTAAGCCCCTTTTATCCACTCATTTTTCAAATAATACAGTATTTAAATTGATTTGTTTGTGTTACATTGAATATTAACTGAACTGGAAGTTTTGACTCTGTTTTGTCAGTTAGTGCTTGCTAGATTTTTATTGCTGTTAGTATTTGCAGGCGGGGGAAGTCTCATTCATTGGTAGCCTGTCACTGCCTATTTAAGTGGTACCTTTAGGAATATTTTCTGCTTAAAACCACAACTTTGGCCGGCTAAAATCTACCTGTATTCAACTGGACGTATAAGAAAATTTAAGTACCTTTTATCTGCACATTTTTCAAAAAAAAAACAGCATTTAAATTGATTTATTTTTGTTACTTTGAATATTAACTGAACTGGAAGTTTTGACTCTGTTTTGTCAGTTAGTGCTTGCTAGATTTTTACTGCTGTTAGTAACTGCAGGCGGGGGTTTGTCTCATGCATTGATAGTTTGTCACTGCCTATTTAAGTGGTACATTTAGGAATATTTTCTGCTTAAAACCTCAGCTTTGGCCGGCTAAGATCTAGCTTTATTCAACTGGCTGTATAAGAGAATTTAAGTACCTTTTATCTGCACATTTTTCAGATAATAAGGCATTTAAATTGATTTATTTGTGTTAAATTGAATATTAACTGAACTGGAAGTTTTGACTCTGTCAGTGCTAGCAAGATTTTTATTGCTGTTAGTAATTGCAGGTGGGGGTAGTCTCAATCCTTGATAGCCTGTCACTGCCTATGTAAGTGGCACATTTAGGAATATATTTTGCTTAAAACCTCAGCTTTGGCCAGCTAAGATCTGGCTGTATTCAACTGGACGTGTAAGGGAATTTAAGTACCTTTTATCTGCACATTTTTCAAATAATACAGCATTAAAATTTATTTATTTATGTTACATTGAGTATTAACTGAACTGGAAGTTTTGACTCTGTTTTGTCAGTTAGTGCTTGCTAGATTTTTATTGCTGCTAGTAATTGCAGGCGTTGGTAGTCTCATTCATTGATAGCCTGTGACAGCCTATTTAAGTGGTACATTTAGGAAAATTTTCTGCTTAAAACCTCAGCTTTGGCCAACTAAGATCTAGCTGTATTCAAATGGACGTATAAGGGAATTTAAGTACCTTTTATCTGCACATTTTTCAAATAATACGGCATTTAAATTGATTTATTTATGTTACATTGAGTATTAACTGAACTGGAAGTTTTGACTCTGTTTTGTCAGTTAGTGCTTGCTAGATTTTTATTGCTGCTAGTAATTGCAGACGGGGGTAGTCTCATTCATTGACAGCCTGTCACTGCCTATTTAAGTGGTACATTTAGGATTATTTTCAGGTTAAAACCTCAGCTTTGGTCAGCTAAGATCTAACGGTATTCAACTGGACGTATAAGAGAATTTACACAACTTTTATCTGCACATTTTTCAAATAATTCAGCATTTAAATTGCTTTGATTGTGTTACAGTGAAAATAAACTGAACTGGAAGTTTTGACTCTGTCTTGTCAGTTAGTGCTTGCTAGATTTTTATTGCTGTTAGTAATAGAAGGGGCGGTAGTCTCATTCATTGATAGCCTGTCACTGCCTATTTAAGGGGTACATTTAGGAATATTTTCTGCTTAAAACCTCAGCTTTGGCCAGCTAAGATCTAGCTGTATTAAACTGGATGTATAAGAGAATTTAAGAGCCTTTTATCTGCACATTTTTGAAATAGTACAGCAATTAAATTGATTTTTTTTTGTGTTACATTGAATATTAACTGAACTGGAAGTTTTGACTCTGTTTTGTCAGTTAGTGCTTGCTAGATTTTTGTTGCTGTTAGTAATTGCAGATGGGGTAGTCTCATTCATTGATAGCCTGTGACAGCCTATTTAAGTGGTACATTTAGGAAAATTTTCTGCTTAAAAACTCAGCTTTGGCCAACTAAGATCTAGCTGTATTCAAATGGACGTATAAGGGAATTTAAGTACCTTTTATCTGCACATTTTTCAAATAATACGGCATTTAAATTGATTTATTTATGTTACATTGAGTATTAACTGAACTGGAAGTTTTGACTCTGTTTTGTCAGTTAGTGCTTGCTAGATTTTTATTGCTGCTAGTAATTGCAGGTGGGGGTAGTCTCATTCACTGATAGCCTGTCACTGCCTATTTAAGTGGTACATTTAGGATTATTTTCAGGTTAAAACCTCAGCTTTGGCCAGCTAAGATCTAACGGTATTCAACTGGACGTATAAGAGAATTTACACAACTTTTATCTGCACATTTTTCAAATAATTCAGCATTTAAATTGCTTTGATTGTGTTACAGTGAAAATAAACTGAACTGGAAGTTTTGACTCTGTCTTGTCAGTTAGTGCTTGCTAGATTTTTTATTGCTGTTAGTAATAGAAGGGGCGGTAGTCTCATTCATTGATAGCCTGTCACTGCCTATTTAAGGGGTACATTTAGGAATATTTTCTGCTTAAAACCTCAGCTTTGGCCGGCTAAGATCTAGCTGTATTAAACTGGATGTATAAGAGAATTTAAGTACCTTTTATCTGCACATTTTTCAAATAATACAGCATTTAAATTGATTTATTTTTGTTACATTGAATAGTAACTGAACTGGAAGTTTTCACTCTGTTTTGTCAGTTAGTGCTTGCTAGATTTTTATTGCTGTTAGTAATTGCAGGCAGGCATAGTCTCATTCATTGATAGCCTGTCACTGCCTATTTAAGGTATACATTTAAGAATATTTTCTGCTTAAAACCTCAGCTTTGGCCGGTTAAAATCTAGCTGTACTCAACTGGACGTATAAGAAAATTTAAGTCCCTTTTATCTGCACATTTTTCAAATAATACGGGATTTAAATTGATTTGTTTGTGTTACATTGAATATTACCTGAACTGGAAGTTTTGACTCTGTTTTGTCAGTCAGTGCTTGCTCGATTTTTATTGCTGTTAGTAATTGCAGGCGGGGGTTAGTCTCATTCATTGAGAGTTTTTCACTGCCTATTTAAGTGGTACATTTAGGAATATTTTCTGCTTAAAACCTCAGCTTTGGCCAGCTAAGATCTAACGGTATTCAACTGGACGTATCAGAGAATTTACACACCTTTTATCTGCACATTTTTCAAATAATACAGCATTTAAATTGCTTTGATTGTGTTACAGTGAAAATTAACTGAACTGGAAGTTTTGATTCTGTCTTGCCAGTTAGTGCTTGTTAGATTTTTATTGCTGTTAGTAATAGAAGGTGGGGGTAGTCTCATTCATTGATAGCCTGTCACTGCGTATTTAAGGGGTACATTTAGGAATATTTTCTGCTTAAAACCTCAGCTTTGGCTGTTTAAGATCTAGCTGTATTCAACTGCACAAATAAGAGAATTTAAGTACCTTTTTTTGCACATTTTTCAAATAATACAGCATTTAAATTGATTTATTTGTGTTACATTGAATATTAACTGAACTGGAAGTTTTGACTCTGTTTTGTCAGTTAGTGCTTGCTAAATTTTTATTGCTGTTAGTAATTGCAGGTGGGGGTAGTCTCATTCATTGATAGCCTGTCACTGCCTATTTAAGTGGTACATTTAGGAATATTTTCTGCTTAAAACCTCAGCTTTGGCCACCTAAGATCTATCTGTATTCAACTGGATGTATAAGAGAATTTAAGTACCTTTTATATGCACATTTTTCAAATAATACAGCAATTCAATTGATTTATTTGTGTTACATTAAATATTAACTGAACTGGAAGTTTTGACTCGGTTTTGTCAGTTAGTGCTTGCTAGAATTTTATTGCTGCTAGCAATTGTAGTCGGGGGTAGTCTCATTCATTGATAGCCTGTCACTGATTATTTAAGTGGTACATTAAGGAATATTTTCTGCTTATAACCTCAGCTTTGGCCGGGTAAGATCTAGCTGTATTCAACTGGACATATAAGAGAATTTAAGTCCCTTTTATCTGCACATTTTTCAAATAATATGGTATTTAAATTGATTTGTTTGTGTTCCACTGAATATTAACTGAACTGGAAGTTTTGACTCTGTTTTGACAGTTAGTGCTTGCTAGATTTTTATTGCTGTTAGTAATTGCAGGCGGGAGTAGTCTCATTCATTGACAGCCTGTCACTGCCTATTTGAGTGGTACATTTAGGAATATTTTCTGCTTAAAACCTCAGCTTTGGCCAGCAAAGATCTAGCTGTATTCAACTGGACTTATAAGAAAATTTAAGTACCTATTATCTGCACATTTTTCAAATATTATGCATTTAAATTGATTTATTTTTGTTACATTGAGTATTAACTGAACCGGAAGTTTTGACTCTGTCTTGTCAGTTAGTGCTTGCTAGATTTTTATTGTTGTTGGTAATTGCAGGCCGGGGTAGTCTCATACATTGATAGCCTGTCACTGCCTATTCAAGTGGTATATTTAGGAATATTTTCTGCTTAAAACTTCAGCTTTGGCCGGCTAAGATCTAGCTGTATTCAACTGGACGTATAAGAGAATTTAAGTACCCTTTAATTGCACATTATTCAAAAAATGCGATATTTAAATTGATTTATTTGTGTTACATTGAATAGTAACTGAACTGGAAGTTTTGACTCTTTTGTCAGTTAGTGCTTGGTTGATTTTTATTGCTGTTAGTAATTGCAGATGGGGGTAGTCTCATTCATTGATAGCCTGTGACTGCCTATTTAAGTGGTACATTTAGGAAAATTTTCTGCTTAAAACCTCAGCTTTGGCCAACTAAGATCTAGCTGTATTCAACTGGACGTATAAGCAAAATTAAGTACCTTTTATCTGCACATTTTTCAAATAATATGGCATTTAAATTGATTTAATTATGTTACTTTGATGATGAACTGAACCGGAAGTTTTGTCTCTGTTTTGTCAGTGCTTGCTAGATATTTATTGCTGTTGGTAATTGCAGGCGGGGGTAGTCTCATTCATTTATAGTCTGTCACTGCCTATTTAAGTGCTACATTTAGGAATGTTTTCTACTTAAAACCGCAGCTTTGGCCGGCTAAGATCTAGCTGTATTCAACTGCACGTATAAGAGAATTTAAGTACCTTTTATCTGCACATTTTTCAAATAATACGGTATTTAAATTGATTTATTTGTGTTACATTGAATATTAACTGAATTGGAAGTTTTGACTCTTTTGTCAGTTAGTGCTTGGTTGATTTTTACTGCTGTTAGTAATTGCAGGCAGGGGTAGTCTCATTCATTGATAGCCTGTCACTGCCTATTTAAGTGATACATTTAGGAATATTTTCTGATGAAAACCTCAGCTTTGGCCACCTAAGATCTAGCTGTATTCAACCGGATGTATAAGTGAATTTAAGTACCTTTTATCTGCACATTTTTCAAATAATACGGCAATTAAATTGGTTTATTTGTGTTACATTGAATATAAACTGAAGTGGAAGTTTTGACTCTGTTTTGGCAGTTGCTGCTTGGTTGATTTTTATTGCTGTTAGTAATTGCAGACAGGGGTAGTCTCATTCATTGATAGCCTGTCACTGCCTATTCAAGTGGTATATTTAGGAATATTTTCTGCTAAAAACCTCAGCTTTGTCCGGCTAAGATCCAGCTGTATTCAACTGGATGTATAAGAGAATTTAAGTACCTTTTATCTGAACATTTTTCAAATAATACAGCATTTAAATTGATTTATTTGTGTTACATTGAATATTAACTGAACTGGAAGTTTTGACTCTGTTTTGTCAGTTAGTGCTAGCAAGATTTTTATTGCTGTTAGTAATTGCAGGTGGGGGTAGTATCATTCATTGATAGCCTGTCACTGCTTATTTAAGAGGTACGTTTAGGAATATTTTCTGCTTAAAACCTCAGCTTTGGCCAGCTAAGATCTAGCTGTATTCAACTGGACGTATAAGAGAATTTAAGAGCCTTTTATCTGCACATTTTTTAAATAATACGGCAATTAAATTGATTTATTTGTGTTACATTGAATATTAACTGAACTGGAAGTTTTGACTCTGTTTTGTCAGTTAGTGCTTGCTAGATTTTTGTTGCTGTTAGTAATTGCAGATGGGGTAGTCTCATTCATTCATAGCCTGTGAATGCCTCTTTAAGTGATACATTTAGGAAAATTTTCTGCTTAAAATCTCAGCTTTGGCCAAGTAAGATCTAGCTGTATTAAACTGGACATAAAAGAGAAATTAAGTACCTTTTATCTACACATTTCTCAAATAATACGGAATTTAAGTCGATTTATTTGTGTTACATTGATGATTAACTGAAACGTAAGTTTGTCTCTGTTTTGTCAGTTAGTGCTTGCTATATTTTTATTGCTGTTAGTAATTGCAGGCAGGGGTAGTCTCATTCATTTATTGCCTTTCAATGCCTATTTAAGTGCTACATTTCGGAATATTTTCTGCTTAAGACCTCAGCTTTGTCTGGCTAAGATCTAGCTGTATTCAACTGCACGTATAAGAGAATTTAAGTACCTTTTATCTGCACATTTTTCAAAATACAGCATTTAAATTGATTTATTTTTGTTACATTGAATAGTAACTGAACTGGAAGTTTTTGACTGTTTTGTCAGTTAGAGCTTGCTAGATTTTTATTGCTGTTAGTAATTGCAAGCAGGTGTAGTCTCATTCATTGATAGCCTGTCACTGCCTATTTAAGTGGTACATTTAGGAACATTTTCTGCTTAAAACCTCAGCTTTGGCCAACTAAGATCTAGTTGTATTCAACGGGACGTATAAGAGAATTTAACTCCCTTTTATCCGCACATTTTTCAAATAATACGCTATTTAGATTGATTTGTTTGTGTTACATTGAATATTAACTGAACTGGAAGTTTTGACTCTGTTTTGTTAGTTAGTGCTTGCTAGATTTTTATTGCTGTTATTATTTGCAGGCGGGGGTAGTCTCATTCATTGATAGCCTGTTACTGCCTATTTAAATGGTACCTTTAGGAATATTTTCTGCTTAAAACTGCAGCTTTGGCCGGCTAAAATCTACCTGTATTCAACTGGACGTATAACAAAATTTAAGTACCTTTTATCTGCATATTTTTCAAATAATACAGCATTTAAATTGATTTATTTTTGTTACATTGAATATTAACTGAACTGGAAGTTTTGACTCTGTTTTGTCAGTTAGTGCTTGCTAGATTTTTGTTGCTGTTAGTAATTGCAGATGGGGTAGTCTCATTCATTCATAGCCTGTGACTGCCTATTTAAGTGGTACATTTAGGAAAATTTTCTGCTTAAAACCTCAGCTTTGGCCAACTAAGATCTAGCTGTATTCAACTGGACATATAAGAGAAATTAAGTACCTTTTATCTACACATTTCTCAAATAATACGGAATTTAAGTTGATTTATTGGTGTTACATTGAATAGTAACTGAACTGTAAGTTTTGACTCTGTTTTGTCAGTTAGAGCTTGCTAGATTTTTATTGCTGTTAGTAATTGCAGGCAGGCGTAGTCTCATTCATTGATAGCCTGTCACTGCCTATTTAAGTGGTACATTTAGGAATATTTTCTGCTTAAAACCACAGCTTTGGCTGGCTAAGATCTACAGGTATTCAACTGGACGTATAAGAAAATTTAAGTACCTTTTATCGGCAAATTTTTCAAATAATACAGCATTTAAGTTAATTTATTTTTGTTACATTGAATATTAACTGAACTGGAAGGATTGAATCTGTTTTGTAAGTTAGTGCTTGCTAGATTTTTATTGCTTTTAGTAACTGCAGGCGGGGGTTAGTCTCATTCATTGATAGTTTTTCACTGCCTACTTAAGTGGTACATTTAGGAATATTTTCTTCTTAAAACCTCAGCTTTGGCCTGCTAAGATCTAGCTGTATTCAACTGGACGTATAAGAGAATTTAAGTGCCTTTTATCTGCACATTTTTCAAATAATAAGGCATTTAAATTGATTTATTAGTGTTAAATTGAATATTAACTGAACTAAAAGTTTTGACTCTGTTTTGTCAGTTAGTGTGTGCAAGATTTTTATTGCTGTGAGTAATTGCAGGTGGGGGTAGTCACATTCATTGATAGCCTGTCACTGCCTATTTAAGTGGTACATTTAGGAATATTTTCTTCTTAAAACCTCAGCTTTGGCCTGCTAAGATCTAGCTGTATTCAACTGGACTTTTAAGAGAATTTAAGTGCCTTTTATCTGCACATTTTTCAAATAATGCGGCATTTAAATTGATTTATTTGTGTTACATTGAATTATAAATGAGCTGTAAGTTTTGACTCTGTTTTGCCAGTTAGTGCTTATTAGATTTTTATTGCTGTTAGTAATTGCAGGCGGGGGTAGTCTTATTCATTGATAGCCTTTTTCAGCCTATTTAAGTGATACATTTAGGAATATGTTCTGCTTAAAACCTCACTTTTGGCCGGCTAAGATATAGTTGTATTCAACTGGACATATAAGAGAATTAAAGTACCTTTTATCTGCACATTTTTCAAATAATATGGAATTTATATTGATTATTTGTGTTAAATTGAATATTAATTGAACTGGAAGTTTTGACTCTGTTTTGTCAGTTAGTGCTTGCTAGATTTTTATTGCTGTCAGTAATTGCAGGCGGGGGTAGTCTCATTTATTCATAGCCTGCACTGCCTATTTAAGTGGTACATTTAGGAATATTTTCTGCTTAAAACCTCAGCTTTGGCTGGCTAAGATCTAGTTGTATTCAACTGGACGTATAAGAGAATTTTTAAGTACCTTTAATCTGCACATTTTTCAAATAATACGACATTTAAATTGATGTATTTGTGTTACATTGAATATTAACTTGAACTGGAAGTTTTGACTCTGTTTTGTCAGTTAGTGCTTGCTGGATTTTTATTGCTGTTAGTAATTGCAGGCAGGGTAGTCTCTTTCATTGATAGCCTGTCACTGCCTATTCAAGTGGTATATTTAGGAATATTTTCTTCTTAAAACCTCAGCTTTGGCTGGCGAATGTCTAGCTGTATTCAACTGGACGTATAAGAGAACTTAAGTACCTTTTATCTGCACATTTTTCAAATAATAAGGCATTTAAATTGATTTGTTTATGTTATTTTGAATATTAACTGAACTGGAAGTTTTGACTCTGTTTAGTCAGTTAGTGCTTGCTAGATTTTTATAGCTGTTAGTAATTACAGGCAGGAGTATTCTCATTCATTGATAGCCAGTGACTGCCTATTTAAGTGGTACATTTGGGAATATTTTCAGCTT
>NC_056733.1:1830004480-1830143259 GCF_019279795.1 Protopterus annectens | reverse complement strand
ACCCATTTAAGAATATTGTCTGCTTAAAAACGTCAGCTTTGGCCGGCTAAGATCTAGCTGTATTCAACTGGATGTATGAGAGAATTTAAGTACCTATTGTCTGCACATTTTTCAAATAATACAGCATTTAAATTGATTTATTTGTGTTACATTGAATATTAACTGAACTGGAAGTTTTGACTCTGTTTTGTCAGTTAGTGCTTGCTAGATTTTTATTGCTGTTAGTAATTGCAGGCAGGGTAGTCTCATTCATTGATAGCCTGTCACTGCCTATTTAAGTGGTACATTTAGGAATATTTTCTGCTTAAAACCTCAGCTTTGGCCGGCTAAGATCTAGCTGTATTCAACTGGATGTATAAGAGAATTTAAGTACCTTTTATCTGCACATTTTTCAAATAATACAGCATTTAAATTGATTTATTTGTGTTACATTGAATATTAACTGAACTGGAAGTTTTGACTCTGTTTTGTCAGTTAGTGCTTGCTAGATTTTTATTGCTGTTAGTAATTGCAGGCGGGGTAGTCTCATTCATTGATAGCCTGTCACTGCCTATTTAAGTGGTACATTTAGGAATATTTTCTGCTTAAAACCTCAGCTTTGGCCGGCTAAGATCTAGCTGTATTCAACTGGACATATAAGAGAATTTAAGTACCTTTTATCTGCACATTTTTCAAATAATACAGCATTTAAATAGATTTATTTGTGTTACATTGAATATTAACTGAACTGGAAGTTTTGACTCTGTTTTGTCAGTTAGTGCTTGCTAGATTTTTATTGCTGTTAGTAATTGCAGGTAGGGGTAGTCTCATTCATTGATAGCCTGTCACTGCCTATTTAAGTGGTACATTTAGGAATATTTTCTGCTTAAAACCTCAGCTTTGGCCGGCTAAGATCTAGCTGTATTCAACTGGATGTATAAGAGAATTTAAGTACCTTTTATCTGCACATTTTTCAAATAATACAGCATTTAAATTGATTTATTTGTGTTACATTGAATATTAACTGAACTGGAAGTTTTGACTCTGTTTTGTCAGTTAGTGCTTGCTAGATTTTTATTGCTGTTAGTAATTGCAGGCGTGGGTAGTTTCATTCATTGATAGCCTGTCACTGCCTATTTAAGTGATACATTTAGGAATATTTTCTGATGAAAACCTCAGCTTTGGCTGGCTAAGATCTAGCTGTATTCAACCGGATGTATAAGTGAATTTAAGTACCTTTTATCTGCACATTTTTCAAATAATACGGCATTTAAATTGATTTATTTGTGTTACATTGAATATTAACTGAACTGGAAGTTTTGACTCTGTTTTGTCAGTTAGTGCTTGCTAGATTTTTATTGCTGTTATTAATTGCAGGCGGGGTAGTCTCATTCATTGATAGCCTGTCACTGCCTATTTAAGTGGTACATTTAGGAATATTTTCTGCTTAAAACCTCAGCTTTGGCTGGCTAAGATCTAGCTGTATTCAACTGGACGTATAAGAGAATTTAAGTACCTTTTATCTGCACATTTTTCAAATAATACAGCATTTAAATTGATTTATTTGTGTTACATTGAATATTAACTGAACTGGAAGTTTTGACTCTGTTTTGTCAGTTAGTGCTTGCTAGATTTTATTGCTGTTAGTAATTGCAGGCGGGTGAAGTCTCATTCATTGATAGCCTGTCACTGCCTATTTAAGTGGTACATTTAGGAATATTTTCTGCTTAAAACCTCAGCTTTGGCCGGCTAAGATCTAGCTGTATTCAACTGGACGTATAAGAGAATTTAAGTACCTTTTATCTGCACATTTTTCAAATAATACAGCATTTAAATTGATTTATTTGTGTTACATTGAATATTAACTGAACTGGAAGTTTTGACTCTGTTTTGTCAGTTAGTGCTTGTTATATTTTTATTGCTGTTATTAATTGCAGGCGGGGTAGTCTCATTCATTGATAGCCTGTCACTGCCTATTTAAGTGGTACATTTAGGAATATTTTCTGCTTAAAAACTTCAGCTTTGGCTGGCTAAGATCTAGCTGTATTCAACTGGATGTATAAGAGAATTTAAGTACCTTTTATCTGCACATTTTTCAAATAATAGGGCATTTAAATTGATTCATTGTGTTACACTGAATATTAACTGAACTGGAAGTTTTAACTCTGTTTTGTCAGTTAGTGCTTGCTAGATTTTATTGCTGTTAGTAATTGCAGGCGGGGTAATACTCATTCATTGATAGCCTGTCACTGCTTATTTAAATGGTACAGTTAGGAATTTTTTCTGCTTAAAAGCTTCAGCTTTGGCTAAGATCTTGCTGTATTCAACTGGATGTATAAGAGAATTTAAGTACCTTTTATCTGCACATTTTTCAAGTAATACAGCATTTAAATTGAGTTATTGTGTTACATTGAATATTAACTGAACTGGAAGTTTTGACTCTGTTTTGTCAGTTAGTGCTTGCTAGATTTTATTGCTGTTAGTAATTGCAGGCAGGGTAGTCTCATTCATTGATAGCCTGTCACTGCCTATTTAAGTGGTACATTTAGGAATATTTTCTGCTTAAAACCTCAGCTTTGGCCGGCTAAGATCTAGCTGTATTCAACTGGACGTATAAGAGAATTTAAGTACCTTTTATCTGCACATTTTTCAAATAATACAGCATTTAAATTGATTTATTTGTGTTACATTGAATATTAACTGAACTGGAAGTTTTGACTCTGTTTTGTCAGTTAGTGCTTGCTAGATTTTTATTGCTGTTAGTAATTGCAGGCGGGGGTAGTCTCATTCATTGATAGCCTGTCACTGCCTATTTAAGTGGTACATTTAGGAATATTTTCTGCTTAAAACCTCAGCTTTGGCCGGCTAAGATCTAGCTGTATTCAACTGGACGTATAAGAGAATTTAAGTACCTTTTATCTGCACATTTTTCAAATAATACAGCATTTAAATTGATTTATTTGTGTTAAATTGAATATTAACTGAACTGGATCTTTTGACTCTGTTTTGACAGTTAGTGCTTGCTAGATTTGTATTGCTGTTAGTAATTGCAGGTGGGGGTAATCTCATTCATTGCAGTGTCACTGCCTATTTAAGAGGTACATTTAGGAATAGTTTCTGCATAAAACCTCAGCTTTGGCCAGCTAAGTTCTAGCTGTATTCAACTGGACGTATAAGAGAATCTAAGTACCTTTTATCTGCACATTTTTCAAATAATACAGCATTTAAATTGATTTATTTGTGTTACATTGAATATTAACTGAACTGGAAGTTTTGACTCTGTTTTGTCAGTTAGTGCTTGCTAGATTTTTATTGCTGTTAGTAATTGCAGGCGTGGGTAGTTTCATTCATTGATAGCCTGTCACTGCCTATTTAAGTGGTATATTTAGGAATATTTTCTGCTAAAAACCTCAGCTTTGTCCGGCTAAGATCCAGCTGTATTCAACTGGATGTATAAGAGAATTTAAGTACCTTTTAACTGCACATTATTCAAATAATACAACATTTAAATTGATTTATTTGTGTTACATTGAATATTAACTGAACTGGAAGTTTTCACTCTGTTTTGTCAGTTAGTTCTTGCTAGATTTTTATTGCTGTTAGTAATTGCAGGCGTGGGTATTCTCATTCATTGATAGGCTGTCACTGCCTATTTAAGTGGTACCTTTACAAATATTTTCTGCTTAAAACCTCAGCTTTGGCTGGCTAAGATCTAGATGTATTCAACTGGATGTATAAGAAAAGTTAAGTACCTTTTATCTGCACATTTTTCAAATAATACAGCATTTAAATTGATTTATTTGTGTTACATTGAATATTAACTGAACTGGAAGTTTTGACTCTGTTTTGTCAGTTAGTGCTTGCTAGATTTTTATTGCTGTTAGTAATTGCAGGCGGGGTAGTCTCATTCATTGATAGCCTGTCACTGCCTATTTAAGTGGTACATTTAGGAATATTTTCTGCTTAAAACCTCAGCTTTGGCCGGCTAAGATCTAGCTGTATTCAACTGGATGTATAAGAGAATTTAAGTACCTTTTATCTGCACATTTTTCAAATAATACGGCATTTAAATTGATTTATTTGTGTTACATTGAATATTAACTGAACTGGAAGTTTTGACTCTGTTTTGTCAGTTAGTGCTTGCTAGATTTTATTGCTGTTAGTAATTGCAGGTGGGGTAGTCTCATTCATTGATAGCCTGTCACTGCCTATTTAAGTGGTACATTTAGGAATATTTTCTGCTTAAAACCTCAGCTTTGGCCGGCTAAGATCTAGCTGTATTCAACTGGACGTATAAGAGAATTTAAGTACCTTTTATCTGCACATTTTTCAAATAATACAGCATTTAAATTGATTTATTTGTGTTACATTGAATATTAACTGAACTGGAAGTTTTGACTCTGTTTTGTCAGTTAGTGCTTGCTAGATTTTTATTGCTGTTAGTAATTGCAGGTGGGCATAGTCTCATTCATTGATAGCCTGTCACTGCCTATTTAAGTGGTACATTTAGGAATATTTTCTGCTTAAAACCTCAGCTTTGGCCAGCTAAGATCTAGCTGTATTCAACTGGACGTATAAGAGAATTTAAGTACCTTTTATCTGCACATTTTTCAAATAATACAGCATTTAAATTGATTTATTTGTGTTACATTGAATATTAACTGAACTGGAAGTTTTGACTCTGTTTTGTCAGTTAGTGCTTGCTAGATTTTTATTGCTGTTAGTAATTGCAGGCAGGGGTAGTCTCATTCATTGATAGCCTGTCACTGCCTATTTAAGTGGTACATTTAGGAATATTTTCTGCTTAAAACCTCAGCTTTGGCTGGCTAAGATCTAGCTGTATTCAACTGGACGTATAAGAGAATTTAAGTACCTTTTATCTGCACATTTTTCAAATAATACAACATTTAAATTGATTTATTTGTGTTACATTGAATATTAACTGAACTGGAAGTTTTGACTCTGTTTTGTCAGTTAGTGCTTGCTAGATTTTTATTGCTGTTAGTAATTGCAGGCGGGGTAGTCTCATTCATTGATAGCCTGTCACTGCCTATTTAAGTGGTACATTTAGGAATATTTTCTGCTTAAAACCTCAGCTTTGGCTGGCTAAGATCTAGCTGTATTCAACTGGATGTATAAGAGAATTTAAGTACCTTTTATCTGCACATTTTTCAAATAATACAGCATTTAAATTGATTTATTTGTGTTACATTGAATATTAACTGAACTGGAAGTTTTGACTCTGTTTTGTCAGTTAGTGCTTGCTAGATAATTTTTGCTGTTATTAATTGCAGGCGGGGAAGTCTCATGCATTGATAGTTTGTCACTGCCTATTTAAGTGGTACATTTAGGAATATTTTCTGCTTAAAACCTCAGCTTTGGCTGGCTAAGATCTAGTTGTATTCAACTGTACGTATAAGAGAATTTAAGTACCTTTTATCTGCACATTTTTCAAATAATACAGCATTTAAATTGATTTATTTGTGTTAAATTGAATATTAACTGAACTGGATCTTTTGACTCTGTTTTGACAGTTAGTGCTTGCTAGATTTGTATTGCTGTTAGTAATTGCAGGTGGGGTAGTCTCATTCATTGATAGCCTGTCACTGCCTATTTAAGTGGTACATTTAGGAATATTTTCTGCTTAAAACCTCAGCTTTGGCTGGCTAAGATCTAGCTGTATTCAACTGGATGTATAAGAGAATTTAAGTACCTTTTATCTGCACATTTTTCAAATAATACAGCATTTAAATTGATTTATTTGTGTTACATTGAATATTAACTGAACTGGAAGTTTTGACTCTGTTTTGTCAGTTAGTGCTTGCTAGATTTTTATTGCTGTTAGTAATTGCAGGTGGGCGTAGTCTCATTCATTGATAGCCTGTCACTGCCTATTTAAGCGATACATTTAGGAATATTTTCTGCTGAAAACCTCAGCTTTGGCCAGCTAAGATCTAGCTGTATTTAACTGTACATATAAGAGAATTTAAGTACCTTTTATCTATACATTTTTCAAACAATACGGCAATTAAATTGATTTATTTGTGTTACATTGAATATTAACTGAAATGGAAGTTTTGCCTCTGTTTTGTCAGTTAGTTCTTGGTAGATTTTTATTGCTGTTAGTAATTGCAGGTGGGAGTAGTCTCATTCATTGATAGCCTGTCACTGCATATTTAAGTGCTACATTTAGGAATATTTTCTGCTTAAAACCTCAGCTTTGGCTGGCTAAGATCTAGTTGTATTCAACTGTACGTATAAGAGAATTTAAGTACCTTTTATCTGCACATTTTTCAAATAATACAGCATTTAAATTGATTTATTTGTGTTAAATTGAATATTAACTGAACTGGATCTTTTGACTCTGTTTTGACAGTTAGTGCTTGCTAGATTTGTATTGCTGTTAGTAATTGCAGGTGGGGGTAATCTCATTCATTGCAGTGTCACTGCCTATTTAAGTGGTACATTTAGGAATAGTTTCTGCTTAAAACCTCAGCTTTGGCTGGCTAAGATCTAGCTGTATTCAACTGGATGTATAAGAGAATTTAAGTACCTTTTATCTGCACATTTTTCAAATAATACAGCATTTAAATTGATTTATTTGTGTTACATTGAATATTAACTGAACTGGAAGTTTTGACTCTGTTTTGTCAGTTAGTGCTTGCTAGATTTTTATTGCTGTTATTAATTGCAGGCGGGGTAGTCTCATTCATTGATAGCCTGTCACTGCCTATTTAAGTGGTACATTTAGGAATATTTTCTGCTTAAAACCTCAGCTTTGGCCGGCTAAGATCTAGCTGTATTCAACTGGACGTATAAGAGAATTTAAGTACCTTTTATCTGCACATTTTTCAAATAATACAGCATTTAAATTGATTTATTTGTGTTACATTGAATATTAACTGAACTGGAAGTTTTGACTCTGTTTTGTCAGTTAGTGCTTGCTAGATTTTTATTGCTGTTAGTAATTGCAGGCAGGGGTAGTCTCATTCATTTATAGCCTGTCACTGCCTATTTAAGTGCTACATTTAGGAATATTTTCTGTTTAAAACCTCAGCTTTGGCTGGCTAAGATCTAGCTGTATTCAACTGGATGTATAAGAGAATTTAAGTACCTTTTATCTGCACATTTTTCAAATAATACGGCATTTAAATTGATTTATTTGTGTTACATTGAATATTAACTGAACTGGAAGTTTTGACTCTGTTTTGTCAGTTAGTGCTTGCTAGATTTTTATTGCTGTTAGTAATTGCAGGCAGGGGTAGTCTCATTCATTTATAGCCTGTCACTGCCTATTTAAGTGGTACACTTTGGAATATTTTCTGCTTAAAACCTCAGCTTTGGCTGGCTAAGATCTAGCTGTATTCAACTGGATGTATAAGAGAATTTAAGTACCTTTTATCTGCACATTTTTCAAATAATACAGCATTTAAATTGATTTATTTGTGTTACATTGAATATTAACTGAACTGGAAGTTTTGACTCTGTTTTGTCAGTTAGTGCTTGCTAGATTTTTATTGCTGTTAGTAATTGCAGGCGGGGTAGTCTCATTCATTGATAGAGTGTCACTGCCTATTTAAGCGATACATTTAGGAATATTTTCTGCTGAAAACCTCAGCTTTGGCCAGCTAAGATCTAGCTGTATTCAACCGGATGTATAAGAGAATTTAAGTACCTTTTATCTGCACATTTTCAAACAATACGGCAATTAAATTGATTTATTTGTGTTACATTGAATATTAACTGAAATGGAAGTTTTGCCTCTGTTTTGTCAGTTAGTTCTTGGTAGATTTTTATTGCTGTTAGTAATTGCAGGTGGGAGTAGTCTCATTCATTGATAGCCTGTCACTGCATATTTAAGTGCTACATTTAGGAATATTTTCTGCTTAAAACCTCAGCTTTGGCCGGTTAAGATCTAGCTGTATTCAACTGGACGTATAAGAGAATTTAAGTACCTTTTATCTGCACATTTTTCAAATAATACAGCATTTAAATTGATTTATTTGTGTTACATTGAATATTAACTGAACTGGAAGTTTTGACTCTGTTTTGTCAGTTAGTGCTTGCTAGATTTTTATTGCTGTTAGTAAATGCAGGTGGGTGTAGTCTCATTCATTGATATTCTGTCACTGCCTATTTAAGTGGTACATTTAGGAATATTTTCTGCTTAAAACCTCAGCTTTGGTCGGCTAAGATCTAGCTGTATTCAACTGGACGTATAAGAGAATTTAAGTACCTTTTATCTGCACATTTTTCAAATAATACAGCATTTAAATTGATTTATTTGTGTTACATTGAATATTAACTGAACTGGAAGTTTTGACTCTGTTTTGTCAGTTAGTGCTTGCTAGATTTTTATTGCTGTTAGTAATTGCAGGTGGGGGTAGTCTCATTCATTGATAGCCTGTCACTGCCTATTGAAGTGGTACATTTAGGAATATTTTCTGCTTAAAACCACAGCTTTGGCTGGCTAAGATCGAGCTATATTCAATTGGATGTATAAGAGAATTTAACTCCCTTTTATCCGCACATTTTTCAAATAATACAGCATTTAAATTGATTTGTTTGTGTTACATTGAATATTAACTGAACTGGAAGTTTTGACTCTGTTTTGTTAGTTAGTGCTTGCTAGATTTTTATTGCTGTTATTATTTGCAGGCGGGGGTAGTCTCATTCATTGACAGCCTGTCACTATCTATTGAAGTGGTACATTTAGGAATCTTTTCTGCTTAAAACCTCAGCTTTGGCTGGCTAAGATCTAGCTGTATTCAACTGGATGTATAAGAGAATTTAAGTACCTTTTATCTGCACATTTTTCAAATAATACAGCATTTAAATTGATTTATTTTTGTTACTTTGAATATTAACTGAACTGGAAGTTTTGACTCTGTTTTGTCAGTTAGTGCTTGCTAGATTTTTATTGCTGTTAGTAATTGCAGGCAGGATAGTCTCATTCATTGATAGCCTGTCACTGCCTATTTAAGTGGTACATTTAGGAATATTTTCTGCTTAAAACCTCAGCTTTGGCTGGCTAAGATCTAGCTGTATTCAACTGGACGTATAAGAGAATTTAAGTACCTTTTATCTGCACATTTTTCAAATAATACAGCATTTAAATTGATTTATTTGTGTTACATTGAATATTAACTGAACTGGAAGTTTTGACTCTGTTTTGTCAGTTAGTGCTTGCTAGATTTTTATTGCTGTTAGTAATTGCAGGTGGGGTAGTCTCATTCATTGATAGCCTGTCACTGCCTATTTAAGTGGTACATTTAGGAATATTTTCTGCTTAAAACCTCAGCTTTGGCCGGCTAAGATCTAGCTGTATTCAACTGGACGTATAAGAGAATTTAAGTACCTTTTATCTGCACATTTTTCAAATAATACAGCATTTAAATTGAGTTATTTGTGTTACATTGAATATTAACTGAACTGGAAGTTTTTACTCTGTTTTGTCCTTTTGTGCTTGCTAGATTTTATTGCTGTTAGCAATTGCAGGCTGGGTAGTCTCATTCATTGATAGCCTGTCACTGCCTATTTAAGTGGTACATTTAGGAATTTTTTCTGCATAAAAACTTCAGCTTTGGCCAGCTAAGATCTAGCTATATTCAACTGGATGTATAAGAGAATTTAAGTACCTTTTATCAGCACATTTTTCAAATAATACAGGATTTAAATTGAATTATTTGTGTTTCATTGAATATTACCTGAACTGGAAATTTGGACTCTGTTTTGTCAGTTAGTGCTTGCTAGATTTTATTGCTGTTAGTAATTGCAGGTGGGTAAAGTCTCATTCATTGATAGCCTGTCACTGACTATTTAAATGGAACATTTAGGAATATTTTCTGCTTAAAAACTTCAGCTTTGGCCGGCTAAGATCTAGCTGTATTCACCTGGACGTATAGGATAATTTAAGTACCTTTTATCTACACATTTTTCAAATAATACATCATTTAATTTGACTTATTTGTGTTACATTCAATATTAACTGAATTGGAAGTTTGGACTCTGTTTTGTCAGTTAGTGCTTGCTAGAATTTTATTGCTGTTAGTAATTGCAGGCAGGATAGTCTCATTCATTGATAGCCTGTCACTGCCTATTTAAGTGGTACATTTAGGAATATTTTCTGCTTAAAACCTCAGCTTTGGCCAGCTAAGATCTAGCTGTATTCAACTGGATGTATAAGAGAATTTAAGTACCTTTTATCTGCACATTTTTCAAATAATACAGCATTTAAATTGATTTATTTGTGTTACATTGAATATTAACTGAACTGGAAGTTTTGACTCTGTTTTGTCAGTTAGTGCTTGCTAGATTTTTATTGCTGTTAGTAATTGCAGGTGGGGGTAGTCTCATTCATTGATAGCCTGTCACTGCCTATTTAAGTGGTACATTTAGGAATATTTTCTGCTTAAAACCTCAGCTTTGGCTGGCTAAGATCTAGCTGTATTCAACTGGACGTATAAGAGAATTTAAGTACCTTTTATCTGCACATTTTTCAAATAATACGGCATTTAAATTGATTTATTTGTGTTACATTGAATATTAACTGAACTGGAAGTTTTGACTCTGTTTTGTCAGTTAGTGCTTGCTAGATTTTTATTGCTGTTAGTAATTGCAGGCGTGGGTAGTCTCATTCATTGATAGCCTGTCACTGCCTATTTAAGTGGTACATTTAGGAATATTTTCTGCTTAAAACCTCAGCTTGGACGACTAAGATCTAGCTGTATTCAACTGGACGTATAAGAGAATTTAAGTACCTTTTATCTGCACATTTTTCAAATAATACAGCATTTAAATTGATTTATTTGTGTTACATTGAATATTAACTGAACTGGAAGTTTTGACTCTGTTTTGTCAGTTAGTGCTTGCTAGATTTTTATTGCTGTTAGTAATTGCAGGCGGGGGTAGTCTCATTCATTGATAGCCTGTCACTGCCTATTTAAGTGGTACATTTAGGAATATTTTCTGCTTAAAACCTCAGCTTTGGCTGGCTAAGATCTAGCTGTATTCAACTGGACGTATAAGAGAATTTAAGTACCTTTTATCTGCACATTTTTCAAATAATACAGCATTTAAATTGATTTATTTGTGTTACATTGAATATTAACTGAACTGGAAGTTTTGACTCTGTTTGTCAGTTAGTGCTTGCTAGATATTTATTGCTGTTAGTAATTGCAGGCAGGATAGTCTCATTCATTGATAGCCTGTCACTGCCTATTTAAGTGGTACATTTAGGAATATTTTCTGCTTAAAACCTCAGCTTTGGCCGGCTAAGATCTAGCTGTATTCAACTGGATGTATAAGAGAATTTAAGTACCTTTTATCTGCACATTTTTCAAATAATACGGCATTTAAATTGATTTATTTATGTTACATTGAATATTAACTGAACTGGAAGTTTTGACTCTGTTTTGTCAGTTAGTGCTTGCTAGATTTTTATTGCTGTTAGTAATTGCAGGAGGGGGTAGTCTCATTCATTGATAGCCTGTCACTGCCTTTTTAAGGGGTACATTTAGGATTATTTTCAGCTTAAAACCTCAGCTTTAGCTGGCTAAGATCCAACAATATTCAACTGGACGTATAAGAGAATTTAAGTACCTTTCATCTATCCTTTTTTTAAATAATACAGCATTTAAATTGATTTGATTGTGTTACATTGAAAATTAACTGAACTGGAAATTTTGACTCTGTCTTGTCAGTTAGAGCTTGCTAGATTTTTATTGCTGTTAGTAATTGAAGGTGGGATAGTCTCATACATTGATAGCCTTTCACTGCATTTTTAAGTGTTACATTTAGGAATATTTTCTGCTTAAAACCTCAGATTTGGCCGGCTAAGATCTAGCTGTATTCAGCTGGACGTATAAGAGAATTTAAGAACCTTTTATCTGCACATTGTTCAAATAATACGGCATATAAATTGATTTGATTGTGTTACATTGAATATTAACTGAACTGGAAGTTTTGACTCTGTTTTGTCAGTTAGTGCTTGCTAGATTTTTATTGCTGTTAATAATTGCAGATGGGGGTAGTCTCATTCATTGATAGCTTGTGACTGCTTATCTAAGTGGTACATTTAGGAAAATTTTCTGCTTAAAACCTCAGCATTGGCAAAATAAGATCTAGCTGTATTCAACTGGATGTATAAGAGAATTTAAGTACCTTTTATCTGCACATTTTTCAAATAATACGGCATTTAAATTTATTTATTTGTGTTACATTGAATATTAAGTGAACTGGAAGTTTTGATTCTGTTTTGTCAGTTAGTGCTTGCTAGATTTTTATTGCTGGTAGTAATTGCAGACGGGGGTAGTCTCATTCATTGATAGCCTGTCACTGCCTAGTTAAGTGATACATTTAGGAATATTTTTTGCTTCAAACCTCAGCTTTGGCCGGCTAAGATCTAGCTGTATTCAACTGGACGTAAAAGAGAAATTAAGTACCTTTTATCTGGACATTTTTCAAATAATATGGCATTTAAATTGATTTATTTGTGTTACATTGATGATGGACTGAACCGGAAGTTTTGTCTCAGTTTTGTCAGTTAGTGTTTGCTAGATTTTTATTGCTGTTAGTAATTGCAGGTGGGGGTAGTCTCATTCATTGATAGCCTGTCACTGCCTATTTAAGTGCTACATTTAGGAATGTTTTCTGCTTAAAACCTGAGCTTTGGCTGGCTAAGATCTAGCTGTATTCAACTGGATGTATAAGAGAATTTAAGTACCTTTTATCTGCACATTGTTCAAATAATACGGCATTTAAATTGATTTATTTATGTTACATTGAATATTAACTGAACTGGAAGTTTTGACTCTGTTTTGTCAGTTAGTGCTTGCTAGATTTTTATTGCTGTTAGTAATTGCAGGCAGGATCGTCTCATTCATTGATAGCCTGTCACTGCCTATTTAAGTGGTACATTTAGGAATATTTTCTGCTTAAAACCTCAGCTTTGGCCAGCTAAGATCTAGCTGTATTCAACTGGACGTATAAGAGAATTTAAGTACCTTTTATCTGCACATTTTTCAAATAATACGGCATTTAAATTGATTTATTTGTGTTACATTGAATATTAACTGAACTGGAAGTTTTGACTCTGTTTTGTCAGTTAGTGCTTGCTAGATTTTTATTGCTGTTAGTAATTGCAGGCGGGGAAGTCTCATTCATTGATAGCCTGTCACTGCCTATTTAAGTGGTACATTTAGGAATATTTTCTGCTTAAAACCTCAGCTTTGGCCGGCTAAGATCTAGCTGTATTCAACTGGACGTATAAGAGAATTTAAGTACCTTTTATCTGCACATTTTTCAAATAATACAGCATTTAAATTGATTTATTTTTGTTACATTGAATATTAACTGAACTGGAGGTTTTGACTCTGTTTTGTCAGTTAGTGCTTGCTAGATTTTTATTGCTGTTAGTAACTGCAGGCGTGGGAAGTCTCATTCATTGATAGCCCCACACTGCTTATTTAAGTGGTACTGTTAGGAATATTTTCTGCTTAAATCTTCAGTTTTGTCTGGCTAAGATCTAGTTGTATTCAACTGGACGTATAAGAGAATTTAAGTCCCTTTTATCTGCACATTTTTTAAATAATACAGCATTTAAATTGAGTTATTGTGTTACACTGAATATTAACTGAACTGGACGTTTTGCCACTGTTTTGTCAGTTAGTGCTTGCTAGATTTTTATTGCTGTTAGTAATTGCAGGCGGGGTAGTCTCATTCATTGATAGCCTGTCACTGCCTATTTAAGTGGTACATTTAGGAATATTTTCTGCTTAAAACCTCAGCTTTGGCCGGCTAAGATCTAGCTGTATTCAACTGGACATATAAGAGAATTTAAGTACCTTTTATCTGCACATTTTTCAAATAATACAGCATTTAAATTGATTTATTTGTGTTACATTGAATATTAACTGAACTGGAAGTTTTGACTCTGTTTTGTCAGTTAGTGCTTGCAAGATTTTTATTGCTGGTAGTAATTGCAGGCGGGGGTAGTCTCATTCATTGATAGCCTGTCACTGCCTATTTAAGTGATACCTTTAGGAATATTTTCTGCTGAAAACCACAGCTTTGGCCGTGTAAGATCTAGCTGTATTCAACTGGAAGTATAAGAGAATTTAAGTACCTTTTATCTGCACATTTTTCAAATAATACGGCAATTAAATTGATTTATTTGTGTTACATTGAATATTAACTGAACTGAAAGTTTTGACTCTGTTTTGTCAGTTAGTGCTTGGTTGATTTTTATTGCTGTTAGTAATTGCAGGCGGGGGTAGTTTCATTCATTGATAGCCTGTCACTGCCTATTTAAGTGGTACATTTAGGAATATTTTCTGCTTAAAACCTCAGCTTTGGTCGGCTAAGATCTAGCTGTATTCAACTGGACGTATAAGAGAATTTAAGTCCCTTTTATCTGCACATTTTTCAAATAATACGGTATTTAAATTGATTTGTTTGTGTTACATTGAATATTAACTGAACTGGAAGTTTTGACTCTGGTCAGTTAGTGCTTGCTAGATTTTTATTGCTGTTAGTAATTGTAGGCGTTAGTAGTCTCATTCATTGATAGCCTGTCACTGTCTATTTAAGTGGTACATTTATAATATTTTCTGCTTAAAACCTCAGCTTTGGCCGGCTATGATCTAGCTGTATTCAACTGGACGTATAAGAGAATTTAAGTTTCTTTTATCTGCACATTGTTCAAATAATACGGCATTTAAATTGATTTATTTATGTTACATTGAATATTAACTGAACTGGAAGTTTTGACTCTGTTTAGTCAGTTAGTTCTTGCTAGATTTTTATTGCTGTTAGTAATTACAGGCGGGGGTATTCCCATTCATTGATAGCATGTGACTGCCTATTTAAGTGGTACATTTAGGATTATTTTCAGCTTAAAACCTCAGCTTTGGCCAGCTAAGATCTACCTGTATTCAACTGTAGATATAAGAGAATTTAAGTACCTTTTATCTGCATATTTTTCAAATAATACAGCATTTAAATTGATTGATTTGTGTTACATTGAATATTAACTGAACTGGAAGTTTTGACTCTGTTTTATCAGTTAGTGCTTGCTAGATTTTTATTGCTATTAGTAATTGCAGACAGGGGTAGTCTCATTCATTGATAGCCTGTCACTGCCTATTCAAGTGGTATATTTAGGAATATTTTCTGCTAAAAACCTCAGCTTTGTCCGGCTAAGATCTAGCTGTATTCAACTGGATGTATAAGAGAATTTAAGTACCTTTTATCTGCACATTTTTCAAATAATATGGCATTTAAATTGATTTATTTGTGTTACATTGAATATTAACTGAACTGGAAGTTTTGACTCTGTTTTGTCAGTTAGTGCTTGCTAGATTTTTATTGCTGTTAGTAATTGCAGGCGTGGGTATTCTCATTCATTGATAGCCTGTCACTGCCTATTTAAGTGGTACATTTAGGATTATTTTCAGCTTAAAACCTCAGCTTTGGCTGGCTAAGATCTAGCTGTATTCAACTGGACATATAAGAGAATTTAAGTACCTTTTAACTGCACATTATTCAAATAATACAACATTTAAATTGATTTATTTGTGTTACATTGAATATTAACTGAACTGGAAGTTTTCACTCTGTTTTGTCAGTTAGTTCTTGCTAGATTTTTATTGCTGTTAGTAATTGCAGGCGTGGGTATTCTCATTCATTGATAGGCTGTCACTGCCTATTTAAGTGGTACCTTTACAAATATTTTCTGCTTAAAACCTCAGCTTTGGCTGGCTAAGATCTAGATGTATTCAACTGGACATATAAGACATTTTAAGTACCTTTTATCTGCACATTTTTCAAATAATACGGCAATTAAATTGATTTAATTGTGTTACATTCAATATTAACTGAACTGGAAGTTTTGCCTCTTTTTTGTCAGTTAGTGCTTGGTAGATTTTTATTGCTGTTAGTAATTGCAGGTGGGGATAGTCTCATTCATTGATAGCCTGTCACTGGATATTTAAGTGCTACATTTAGGAATATTTTCTGCTTAAAACCTCAGCTTTGGCCGGCTAAGATCTAACTGTATTCAACTGGACGTATAAGAGAATTTAAGTCCCTTTTATCTGCACATTTTTCAAATAATACGGTATTTAAATTGATTTGTTTGTGTTACATTGAATATTAACTGAACTGGAAGTTTTGACTCTGTTTTGCCAGTAAGTGATGCTAGATTTTTATTGCTATTAGTAACTGCAGACAGGGGTAATCTCATTCATTGATAAGCTGTGACTGCCTATTTCAGTGGTACATTTAGGAAAATTTTATGCTTAAAACCTCAGCTTTGGGCAACTATGATCTAGCTGTATTCAACTGGATGTATAAGAGAATTTAAGTACCTTTTATCTGCACATTTTTCAAATAATACAGCATTTAAATTGATTTATTTGTGTTACATTGAATATTAACTGAACTGGAAGTTTTGACTCTGTTTTGTCAGTTAGTGCTTGCTAGATTTTTATTGCTGTTAGTAATTGCAGGCAGGGGTAGTCTCATTCATTGATAGCCTGTCACTGCCTATTTAAGTGGTACATTTAGGAATATTTTCTGCTTAAAACCTCAGCTTTGGCTGGCTAAGATCTAGCTGTATTCAACTGGACGTATAAGAGAATTTAAGTACCTTTTATCTGCACATTTTTCAAATAATATGGCATTTAAATTGATTTATTTGTGTTACATTGAATATTAACTGAACTGGAAGTTTTGACTCTGTTTTGTCAGTTAGTGCTTGCTAGATTTTTATTGCTGTTAGTAATTGCAGGCAGGGGTAGTCTCATTCATTGATAGCCTGTCACTGCCTATTTAAGTGGTACATTTAGGAATATTTTCTGCTTAAAACCTCAGCTTTGGCTGGCTAAGATCTAGCTGTATTCAACTGGATGTATAAGAGAATTTAAGTACCTTTTATCTGCACATTTTTCAAATAATACAGCATTTAAATTGATTTATTTGTGTTACATTGAATATTAACTGAACTGGAAGTTTTGACTCTGTTTTGTCAGTTAGTGCTTGCTAGATTTTTATTGCTGTTAGTAATTACAGGCGGGGATAGTCTCATTCATTGATAGCCTGTGACTGCCTTTTTAAGTGGTACATTTAGGAAAATTTTCTGCTTAAAACCTCAGCTTTGGACAACTAAGATCTAGCTGTATTCAACTGGATGTATAAGAGAATTTAAGTACCTTTTATCTGCACATTTTTCAAATAATACGGCATTTAAATTGATTTATTTGTGTTACATTGAATATTAACTGAACTGGAAGTTTTGACTCTGTTTTGTCAGTTAGTGCTTGCTAGATTTTTATTGCTGTTAGTAATTGCAGGCGGGGTAGTCTCATTCATTGATAGCCTGTCACTGCCTATTTAAGTGGTACATTTAGGAATATTTTCTGCTTAAAACCTCAGCTTTGGCCGGCTAAGATCTAGCTGTATTCAACTGGATGTATAAGAGAATTTAAGTACCTTTTATCTGCACATTTTTCAAATAATACGGCATTTAAATTGATTTATTTGTGTTACATTGAATATTAACTGAACTGGAAGTTTTGACTCTGTTTTGTCAGTTAGTGCTTGCTAGATTTTTATTGCTGTTAGTAATTGCAGGCGGGGTAGTCTCATTCATTGATAGCCTGTCACTGCCTATTTAAGTGGTACATTTAGGAATATTTTCTGCTTAAAACCTCAGCTTTGGCCGGCTAAGATCTAGCTGTATTCAACTGGATGTATAAGAGAATTTAAGTACCTTTTATCTGCACATTTTTCAAATAATACAGCATTTAAATTGATTTATTTGTGTTACATTGAATATTAACTGAACTGGAAGTTTTGACTCTGTTTTGTCAGTTAGTGCTTGTTATATTTTTATTGCTGTTATTAATTGCAGGCGGGGTAGTCTCATTCATTGATAGAGTGTCACTGCCTATTTAAGCGATACATTTAGGAATATTTTCTGCTGAAAACCTCAGCTTTGGCTGGCTAAGATCTAGCTGTATTCAACTGGACGTATAAGAGAATTTAAGTACCTTTTATCTGCACATTTTTCAAATAATACAGCATTTAAATTGATTTATTTGTGTTACATTGAATATTAACTGAACTGGAAGTTTTGACTCTGTTTTGTCAGTTAGTGCTTGCTAGATTTTTATTGCTGTTAGTAATTGCAGGCAGGGGTAGTCTCATTCATTGATAGCCTGTCACTGCCTATTTAAGTGGTACATTTAGGAATATTTTCTGCTTAAAACCTCAGCTTTGGCCGGCTAAGATCTAGCTGTATTCAACTGGACGTATAAGAGAATTTAAGTACCTTTTATCTGCACATTTTTCAAATAATACAGCATTTAAATTGATTTATTTGTGTTACATTGAATATTAACTGAACTGGAAGTTTTGACTCTGTTTTGTCAGTTAGTGCTTGCTAGATTTTTATTGCTGTTAGTAATTGCAGGCAGGGGTAGTCTCATTCATTGATAGCCTGTCACTGCCTATTTAAGTGGTACATTTAGGAATATTTTCTGCTTAAAACCTCAGCTTTGGCCAGCTAAGATCTAGCTGTATTCAACTGGATGTATAAGAGAATTTAAGTACCTTTTATCTGCACATTTTTCAAATAATATGGCATTTAAATTGATTTATTTGTGTTACATTGAATATTAACTGAACTGGAAGTTTTGACTCTGTTTTGTCAGTTAGTGCTTGCTAGATTTTTATTGCTGTTAGTAATTGCAGGCGTGGGTAGTCTCATTCATTGATAGCCTGTCACTGCCTATTTAAGTGGTACATTTAGGAATATTTTCTGCTTAAAACCTCAGCTTTGGCCGGCTAAGATCTAGCTGTATTCAACTGGATGTATAAGTGAATTTAAGTACCTTTTATCTGCACATTTTTCAAATAATACAGCATTTAAATTGATTTATTTGTGTTACATTGAATATTAACTGAACTGGAAGTTTTGACTCTGTTTTGTCAGTTAGTGCTTGCTAGATTTTTATTGCTGTTAGTAATTGCAGGCGGGGTATTCTCATTCAATGATAGCCTGTCACTGCCTATTTAAGTGGTACCTTTACAAATATTTTCTGCTTAAAACCTCAGCTTTGGCTGGCTAAGATCTAGATGTATTCAACTGGACATATAAGACATTTTAAGTACCTTTTATCTGCACATTTTTCAAATAATACGGCATTTAAATTGATTAATTTGTGTCACATTGAATATTAACTGAACTGGATGTTTTGACTCCGTTTTGTCAGTTAGTGCTTGCTAGATTGTTATTGCTGTTAGCAATTGCAGGCGTGGTTAGTCTCATTAATTGATAGCCTATCACTGCCTATTTAAGTGGTGCATTTAGGAATATTTCCTGTTTCAAACCTCAGCTTTGGTCGGCTAAGATCTAGCTGTATTCAACTGGATGTATAAGACAATTTAAGTTACTTTTATCTGCACATTTTTTGAACAATGCAGCATTTAAATTGATTTATTTGTGTAACATTGCATATTAACTAAACTGGAAGTTTTGACTCTGCTTGTCAGTTACCGCTGGCTAGATTTTTCTTGCTGTTACTAGTTGTAGGCGGGAGATGTCTCATTCATTGATAGCCTATCACTGCTATTTAAGTGGTACATTTATAATATTTTCTGCTTAAAACCTCAGCTTTGGCCAGCTATGATCTAGATGTACTCAACTGCACGTATAAGAGAATTTAAGTACCTTTTATCTGCACATTTTTCAAACAATATGGCATTTAAATTGATTTATTTATATTACATTGAATATTAACTGAACTGGAAGTTTTGACTCTGTTTTGTCAGTTAGTGCTTGTTAGATTTTTATTGCTGTTAATAATTGCAGATGGGGGTAGTCTCATCCATTGATAGCCTGTGACTGCCTATTTAAGTGGTACATTTAGGAAAATTTTCTGCTAAAAACCTCAGCAATGGCAAACTAAGATCTAGCTGTATTCAACTGGATGTATAAGAAAAGTTAAGTACCTTTTATCTGCACATTTTCCGAATAATACAGCATTTAAATAGACTTATTTGTGTTACACTGAACATTAACTGAACTGGAAGTTTTGACTCTGTTTTGTCAATTAAAGAAGTTCACCAAAGTAGAAGCACAACTCACACAAATTCCCGACAATAGGCAGAGAGATGGCAATGAAGGTAAACGCAGCTGTCACAGCAAATCCTTTTATTTCACAATGAACAGCGAACACCACGAAACACTGACATCCACTGAATACAAATCCCAAGTGTTAAGCGCTTTCATCTGCCGATTACAGACTTCATCAGAACACATAAAACCAGCACAAACAATTTGATTTAAACAAATTTTGGCGCCAAAACTTTAAAACATTCAAATATTGTTAAAGGTGTAGCGCTCCTCCTATTATATATAATTTCAACTTCACTAAATAAATCGCTATTACATGCTATACACTACTGAATAATAAAGCAAACTAGTGAAAGATTGTGTGACCATAATTCATAAACAATTCTAAAAAAACTTAAAAATTCATTAAAAATTCATATGAATAAATATAATATGTACAATATATAATATAAAATTGTCCTAAAATCCATAAGTACTAAATTACTATTGTAATAATAATCTAACTAATGTATAAATAGTCATATCTAAAATTGTTATATTATGAATTAAATCTATCTATTACATGCTAAGAAAAGGTTTTATACTTATAAAATCATTAATTCCGGGACTTCTGGTAGCATCTACTAATATTTGCCATTTACTTTCCCTACATGCCAATCTTGTTTTCCAATCACCACCAAAGGGTAGATAATGTTCCTGATCAATAATGGAAAACAAGAATGTATGCTGCTCACCTACTTCACTGGTGTGTCTATATAGTGCATTTTTGAGGTCTTTCGTTTGTATCTTGTAATAATGTTCATATATACGCTTCCTCAATTGTCTCTCTGTTTTGCCTATATAGAATGCTGTACATACTTTGCATTTAGCAAGATATACCACCTGTTTTGTGTTACAGTTACCACCCCTACTTCTTATTCTTGTATGATTTACATCTCCTAATACTGTGTAAGATTGATCATTAATGTACTTACATTGTCTACATCTCCCAGATCTCTTAGTAGATACCGACTCGTCTTTCCTTTTATTTTTACATTCTAAACTGCCCACTTTCTCTAATAATCTCTTTAAATTGGGTGCTGTCTTGTAAACTACCCTCGGGAACTGTCCCAATTTATCTCTGCATAAATCTGAAACTGTCACTATATCCCATTGTCTAGTTATTATGTCTTTAATACAATTCACATGTGGAGTATAAGTTAATACACAAACTCTTCCCGCTTTAAACCCAGTTGAGGCTTTATTATTATTAATAATGGTTTGCCTACCAAGTAAGGGGATATATTTAAGATCCCATTGTGAAATAACATATTTAATTGTGTCATCTAGCAACTTTTTGGGGTAGCCTCTATCAATAAATAAATTAAATATAAACTTCATTTCATTTTCCATCTCAGATTTTGTTGAAGACATTCTAGCTCCCCTAATACACTGCCCTTTCACTATATTCTTAAATATATGACGGGGATGATTACTAGTGTAATATATATAGTCGTTTGAAAAAGTGCTCTTCCTATGTACCTTAGAGGCAAATCCATCTGCAACTTTATAAATATATGTATCCAAGTAGGCTATACCTCTATCACTTGTAGTAAAAGTGAATTTTAAGAAATTGGTGGTATTATTAATATAGTCTATAAATTTGTAAATATCATCATTTGAACCTTTCCATAAAATAAAAATATCATCTAAAAATCTTGCATAAAATGCAATGTTTGAATAATGTTCACTACCGAATACATATTTGTTCTCCCAGTCCAGCATGACTAAATTGGCAAAAATGGGTGCGCATGACGCACCCATAGCTTCCCCTTTACTCTGTTTGAAGAATTCCCCTCAAAGAGATGTAGTTGTGATCCAGAACTAATGTCATCATATCCAGTATAAGAACTATTTTATCCCAGCTTAAAGCAGAAAAACTTCTTAAGCTGTTACTAAAAACTCAAGCCCTCCTCCTTTGGTATACTTGAAAATAGATCACATACATCAACTGTAATAAAAGTATATTCTTTCTTCCATAAAGTAGGGGTTAGTTTAACCAAAAAATCCCACAAATCTTTGATAAGATGTGGTATATGATCATATATGTGTTTAACCCATTTATCAATAGTATAACCTATATTAAAAGTTTTCGAATGTGACCCCGATATAATAGGTCTAAAGGGTGGGTTTGTGATTGATTTATGAATTTTGGGAATACCCACAATGTGTGCCATGCTAGGGTATTCTATCCAAATAAAATCGTACACCTCCTTTGTTATTCTGTTATCCAAAAGATATTCTTCTATTGTTAAGTCTATTCTTCTATAGCCTATCTGTATTTGATTCATAGATACCACCTCATAATTCCCAGATTCATGTAATATATTATGTATTTGAGCCTTATATGCATTGTTGGAAAAAACCACCACCCCACCCCCTTTATCGGGTTTCATTATTCGAATATCACGGTTGTTTATTAATTCATTCAAACAATCTCTTTCACTTGTGGTTAAATTGTCTTCAGTAGTACTAGAACACTGTTTATTTCTATTATGTTCTTTATTGTACCAGTAAATATCCTTACATACCATTTTTTTGTAGTTGTTAACTATGGGATTGCTTATAGGCATGTAGTTACTTTTTTTCTTCAATTCTGTCCCTACATACTCTCTTTCATCATCTACTCCATTAAATTGTAAGGCTAAATTTAATCTCCTACAAAATAGTTTGATTTCTTTAATGGTATCCACTAGGTTAAACCTGGTATTGGGTATAAATGTCATACCCTCAGCTAGTAAATGGTAAAATTCATCCTTAATAATTAATTCTGAGTAATTGTATACATGAAAACCATTGTATGTGCTCATTATATGTTTGTGTTCCAAAATAGAATTATATTCTTTGAGTGAGGATGAAGTGTCTTCTATAAAATAATCAGTACTAATCTTTTCTGTAATTTCTACATCTATATGTGTGGGTACACCTTGGTCTATGTGTTCCACTAAAACTTCCTGTTCTACCGGTTGTAGTTGTTGAAATTTTTCTTGTAACTGGGGTGGAATCTGCCTCCTTGAAAATTTTCTTTATGTTCTTCTCTCATTTCTCTCTCACTATATCTTCTATCTGTTAATGTATGCTTTCTTTCTTGTGGCCATGTGTAAGCTTTCTGAAGCTGATAGGCTTCAACATCCCTATCTAACTTCCCATTCTTCCTAGTGTGAGCACTGTGTGCTTGTTTATCTGCTGAATGAAACTGTTTGTAGTACAACTCCTTCCATGTATCAAAATCCCGATGTTTAACTATACTTTCATTAATAGTTTCAGCTTCATTAATTAAAGTAGATAGTTTTCCATCATTGTATTTCATCAATAATTTCATATATTTATATCCGAATTCATCAAAGAGATTGTTAAATTCATATTTAACTTGTTCATTATACATTAGGCCCATGGGAAGTTTAAAAAACCTTAGTCCTTTCGCAACCACTTGAATATTAATACATTTGGTTAAATATGCATTGTCCACTTTGAGATTCTTAATATGTAACAGTTTGTGACCTAAATTGTAAATCATATCCTTAATAGTATTCTTGTGCCCATGATCCACTTGTGTATGTGGCACCTGATATACATTATCAAAGTCATAATCATTCCTTAAAAATTGATTTATAGCATCATTCTCAGAATATACTGCATTGCTTTTGTATTTTTATATTCAATACCTTGTTTAAACATCATGTCCTTATTAGGACTAAGAAATTTATTTTTAACAGTACCTTTTGAAATGTGAGAGTCCTTTCTACCAACAGTAGAATATGTTTTTAACAGTGGATTTGATTTTCTGCTTAAAACCTCAGCTTTGGCCGGCTATGATCTAGCTGTATTCAACTGGACGTATAAGAGAATTTAAGTTTCTTTTATCTGCACATTGTTCAAATAATACGGCATTTAAATTGATTTATTTATGTTACATTGAATATTAACTGAACTGGAAGTTTTGACGCTGTTTAGTCAGTTAGTTCTTGCTAGATTTTTATTGCTGTTAGTAATTACAGGCAGGGGTATTCCCATTCATTGATAGCATGTGACTGCTTATTTAAGTGGTACATTTAGGATTATTTTCAGCTTAAAACCTTAGCTTTGGCCGGCTAAGATCTAACTTTATTCAACTGTACGTATAAGAGAATTTAAGTACCTTTTATCTGCATATTTTTCAAATAATACAGAATTTAAATTGATTTATTTGTGTTACATTGAATATTAACTGAACTGGAAGTTTTTACTCTGTTTTGTCAGTTAGTGCTTGCTAGATTTTTATTGCTATTAGTAACTGCAGACAGGGGTAGTCTCATTCATTGATAGCCTGTGACTGCCTATTTAAGTGGTACATTTAGGAAAATTTTCTTCTTAAAACCTCAGGTTTGGCCAGTTAAGATCTAGCTGTATTCAACTGTGCATATAAGAGAATTTAAATACCTTTTATATGCACATTTTTGAAATAATATGGCATTTAAATTGATTTTTTTGTGTTACATTGATGATTAACTGAACTGGAAGTTTTGACTCTGTTTTGTCAGTTAGTGCTTGCTAGATTTTTATTGCTGTTAGTAATTGCAGGCAGGGGTAGTCTCATACATTTATAGCCTGTCACTGCCTATTTAAGTGCTACATTTAGGAATATTTTCTGCTTAAAACTGCAGTTTTGGCCGGCTAAGATATAGTTGTATTCAACTGGATGTATAAGAGAATTTAAGTACCTTTTATCTGCATATTTTTCAAATAATACTGCCTTTAAATTGATGTATTTGTGTTACATTGAATATTAACTGAAGAGGAAGTTTTGACTCTGTCTTGTCAGTTAGTGCTTGCTAGATTTTTATTGCTGTTAGTAATTGCAGGCGTGGGTAGTCTCATTCATTGATAGCCTATCACTGCCTATTTAAGTGGTACATTTCAAAATATTTTCTGTTTCAAATCTCAGCTTTGGTCGGCTAAGATGTAGCTGTATTCAGCTGGACATATAAGACATTTTAAGTACCTTTTATCTGCACATTTTTCAAATAATATGGCATTTAAGTTGATTTATTTGTGTTACATTGAATATTAACTGAACTGGATATTTTGACTCTGTTCTCTCAGTAAGTGCTTGCTAGATATTTATTGCTGTTAGTAATTGCAGGCATGGGTAGTCTCATTTATTGATAGCCTATCACTGCCTATTTAAGTGGTACATTTCAGAATATTTTCTGTTTCAAATATCAGCTTTGGTCGGCTAAGATGTAGCTGTATTCAACTGGACGTATAAGACAATTTAAGTTAATTTTTCTGCACATTTTCTGAACAATGCTGCATTTAAATTGATTTATTTTTGTAACATTGAATATTAACTGAACTGGAAGTTTTGACTCTGTTTGTCAGGTAGTGCTTGCTAGATTTTTATTGCTGTTAGTAATTGTAGGCGGAGGATGTCTCATTCATTGATAGCCTGTCATTGCTATTTAAGAAGTACATTTATAATATTTTCTGCTTAAAAACCTCAGCTTTGTCCAGCTAAGTTCTAGCTGTATTTAACTGGATGTATAAGAGAATTTAAGAAAATTTTATCTGCATATCTTTCAAATAATACAGCCTTTAAATTGATGTATTTGTGTTATATTAAATATTACCTGAACTGAAAGTTTTGACTCTGTTTTGTCAGTTAGTGCTTGCTAGATTTTTATTGCTGTTAATAATTGCAGATGGGGGTAGTCTCATTCATTGATAGCCTGTGACTGCCTATATAAGTTGTACATTTAGGAAAACTTACAGCTTAAAACCTCAGCTTTAGCAAACTAAGATCTAGCTGTATTGAACTGGATGTATAAGAGAAGTTAAGTACCTTTTATCTGCACATTTTTCAAATTATACGGCATTGAAATAGATTTATTTGTGTTACATTGAACATTAACTGAACTGGAAGTTTTGACTCTGTTTTGTCAATTAAAGAAGTTCACCAAAGTAGAAGCACAACTCACACAAATTCCCGACAATAGGCAGAGAGATGGCAATGAAGGTAAACGCAGCTGTCACAGCAAATCCTTTTATTTCACAATGAACAGCGAACACCACGAAACACTGACATCCACTGAATACAAATCCCAAGTGTTAAGCGCTTTCATCTGCCGATTACAGACTTCATCAGAACACATAAAACCAGCACAAACAATTTGATTTAAACAAATTTTGGCGTAAAACTTTAAAACATTCAAATATTGTTAAAGGTGTAGCGCTCCTCCTATTATATATAATTTCAACTTCACTAAATAAATCGCTATTACATGCTATACACTACTGAATAATAAAGCAAACTAGTGAAAGATTGTGTGACCATAATTCATAAACAATTCTAAAACCTTAAAAATTCATTAAAAATTCATATGAATAAATATAATATGTACAATATATAATATAAAATTGTCCTAAAATCCATAAGTACTAAATTACTATTGTAATAATAATCTAACTAATGTATAAATAGTCATATCTAAAATTGTTATATTATGAATTAAATCTATCTATTACATGCTAAGAAAAGGTTTTATACTTATAAAATCATTAATTCCGGGACTTCTGGTAGCATCTACTAATATTTGCCATTTACTTTCCCTACATGCCAATCTTGTTTTCCAATCACCACCAAAGGGTAGATAATGTTCCTGATCAATAATGGAAAACAAGAATGTATGCTGCTCACCTACTTCACTGGTGTGTCTATATAGTGCATTTTTGAGGTCTTTCGTTTGTATCTTGTAATAATGTTCATATATACGCTTCCTCAATTGTCTCTCTGTTTTGCCTATATAGAATGCTGTACATACTTTGCATTTAGCAAGATATACCACCTGTTTTGTGTTACAGTTACCACCCTACTTCTTATTCTTGTATGATTTACATCTCCTAATACTGTGTAAGATTGATCATTAATGTACTTACATTGTCTACATCTCCCAGATCTCTTAGTAGATACCGACTCGTCTTTCCTTTTATTTTTACATTCTAAACTGCCCACTTTCTCTAATAATCTCTTTAAATTGGGTGCTGTCTTGTAAACTACCCTCGAACTGTCCCAATTTATCTCTGCATAAATCTGAAACTGTCACTATATCCCATTGTCTAGTTATTATGTCTTTAATACAATTCACATGTGGAGTATAAGTTAATACACAAACTCTTCCCGCTTTAAACCCAGTTGAGGCTTTATTATTATTAATAATGGTTTGCCTACCAAGTAAGGGGATATATTTAAGATCCCATTGTGAAATAACATATTTAATTGTGTCATCTAGCAACTTTTGGGGTAGCCTCTATCAATAAATAAATTAAATATAAACTTCATTTCATTTTCCATCTCAGATTTTGTTGAAGACATTCTAGCTCCCCTAATACACTGCCCTTTCACTATATTCTTAAATATATGACGGCGATGATGACTAGTGTAATATATATAGTCGTTTGAAAAAGTGCTCTTCCTATGTACCTTAGAGGCAAATCCATCTGCAACTTTATAAATATATGTATCCAAGTAGGCTATACCTCTATCACTTGTAGTAAAAGTGAATTTTAAGAAATTGGTGGTATTATTAATATAGTCTATAAATTTGTAAATATCATCATTTGAACCTTTCCATAAAATAAAAATATCATCTAAAAATCTTGCATAAAATGCAATGTTTGAATAATGTTCACTACCGAATACATATTTGTTCTCCCAGTCCAGCATGACTAAATTGGCAAAAATGGGTGCGCATGACGCACCCATAGCTACCCCTTTACTCTGTTTGAAGAATTCCCCCTCAAAAGAGATGTAGTTGTGATCCAGAACTAATGTCATCATATCCAGTATAAGAACTATTTTATCCCAGCTTAAAGCAGAAAAACTTCTTAAGCTGTTACTAAAAAACTCCAAGCCCTCCTCCTTTGGTATACTTGAAAATAGATCACATACATCAACTGTAATAAAAGTATATTCTTTCTTCCATAAAGTAGGGGTTAGTTTAACCAAAAAATCCCACAAATCTTTGATAAGATGTGGTATATGATCATATATGTGTTTAACCCATTTATCAATAGTATAACCTATATTAAAAGTTTTCGAATGTGACCCCGATATAATAGGTCTAAAGGGTGGGTTTGTGATTGATTTATGAATTTTGGGAATACCCACAATGTGTGCCATGCTAGGGTATTCTATCCAAATAAAATCGTACACCTCCTTTGTTATTCTGTTATCCAAAAGATATTCTTCTATTGTTAAGTCTATTCTTCTATAGCCTATCTGTATTTGATTCATAGATACCACCTCATAATTCCCAGATTCATGTAATATATTATGTATTTGAGCCTTATATGCATTGTTGGAAAAACCACCACCCCACCCCTTTATCGGGTTTCATTATTCGAATATCACGGTTGTTTATTAATTCATTCAAACAATCTCTTTCACTTGTGGTTAAATTGTCTTCAGTAGTACTAGAACACTGTTTATTTCTATTATGTTCTTTATTGTACCAGTAAATATCCTTACATACCATTTTTGTAGTTGTTAACTATGGGATTGCTTATAGGCATGTAGTTACTTTTTTTCTTCAATTCTGTCCCTACATACTCTCTTTCATCATCTACTCCATTAAATTGTAAGGCTAAATTTAATCTCCTACAAAATAGTTTGATTTCTTTAATGGTATCCACTAGGTTAAACCTGGTATTGGGTATAAATGTCATACCCTCAGCTAGTAAATGGTAAAATTCATCCTTAATAATTAATTCTGAGTAATTGTATACATGAAAACCATTGTATGTGCTCATTATATGTTTGTGTTCCAAAATAGAATTATATTCTTTGAGTGAGGATGAAGTGTCTTCTATAAAATAATCAGTACTAATCTTTTCTGTAATTTCTACATCTATATGTGTGGGTACACCTTGGTCTATGTGTTCCACTAAAACTTCCTGTTCCACCGGTTGTAGTTGTTGAAATTTTTCTTGTAACTGGGGTGGAATCTGCCTCCTTGAAAATTTTCTTTATGTTCTTCTTTCATTTCTCTCTCACTATATCTTCTATCTGTTAATGTATGCTTTCTTTCTTGTGGCCATGTGTAAGCTTTCTGAAGCTGATAGGCTTCAACATCCCTATCTAACTTCCCATTCTTCCTAGTGTGAGCACTGTGTGCTTGTTTATCTGCTGAATGAAACTGTTTGTAGTACAACTCCTTCCATGTATCAAAATCCCGATGTTTAACTATACTTTCATTAATAGTTTCAGCTTCATTAATTAAAGTAGATAGTTTTCCATCATTGTATTTCATCAATAATTTCATATATTTATATCCGAATTCATCAAAGAGATTGTTAAATTCATATTTAACTTGTTCATTATACATTAGGCCCATGGGAAGTTTAAAAAACCTTAGTCCTTTCGCAACCACTTGAATATTAATACATTTGGTTAAATATGCATTGTCCACTTTGAGATTCTTAATATGTAACAGTTTGTGACCTAAATTGTAAATCATATCCTTAATAGTATTCTTGTGCCCATGATCCACTTGTGTATGTGGCACCTGATATACATTATCAAAGTCATAATCATTCCTTAAAAATTGATTTATAGCATCATTCTCAGAATATACTGCATTGCTTTTTGTATTTTTATATTCAATACCTTGTTTAAACATCATGTCCTTATTAGGACTAAGAAATTTATTTTTAACAGTACCTTTTGAAATGTGAGAGTCCTTTCTACCAACAGTAGAATATGTTTTTAACAGTGGATTTGATTTTGGTTTAGCCCCTTGGCTCTCTGTATCCAACCGGTTGTGAAACATACTAAAGTCAAACGTAAAGTCCTTTTCAGGTGAAATAACAAATTTATCGTCTGTCTGTATTACTTCCAATGATCCATGTCTAGTACCCAATGCACTAGCATCTACACACATTTGTTCTTTTCGGTATGTCATTCTCTATACTAGTGTCTGTGACAAGCACTATTTCTTTTTTAGAACAGCAATGCTTCCCCGGTGAAGCTTTGGCTGAAGACATGCACTCAGTAACCGTCGTTCGTTTGGTTACCTCCATAAGACTGTAAAACATATCCATTAGTTTTTTTATTTCCGTATGCAAGCCGTTAACTTCCGCTCTTAAAAGTTTCAGTTCCTCGCTGTTTGAGCCTTGCTGCGTATCCTCACCAATCCCAGCCATGTCAGGTAGCCACTAAAGAAGTTCACCAAAGTAGAAGCACAACTCACACAAATTCCCGACAATAGGCAGAGAGATGGCAATGAAGGTAAACGCAGCTGTCACAGCAAATCCTTTTATTTCACAATGAACAACGAACACCACGAAATAGGATAATAGGAGGAGCGCTACACCTTTAACAATATTTGAATGTTTTAAAGTTTTGGTGCCAAAATTTGTTTAAATCAAATTGTTTGTGCTGGTTTTATGTGTTCTAATGAAGTCTGTAATCGGCAGATGAAAGCTCTTAACACTTGGGATTTGTATTCAGTGGATGTCAGTGTTTCATTATTCAAACATTGCATTTTATGCAAGATTTTTAGATGATATTTTTATTTTATGGAAAGGTTCAAATGATGATATTTACAAATTTATAGACTATATTAATAATACCACCAATTTCTTAAAATTCACTTTTACTACAAGTGATAGAGGTATAGCCTACTTGGATACATATATTTATAAAGTTGCAGATGGATTTGCCTCTAAGGTACATAGGAAGAGCACTTTTTCAAACAACTATGTATATTACACTAGTAATCATCCCCGTCATATATTTAAGAATACAGTGAAAGGGCAGTGTATTAGGGGAGCTAGAATGTCTTCAACAAAATCTGAGATGGAAAATGAAATGCAGTTTATATTTAATTTATTTATTGATAGAGGCTACCCCAAAAAGTTGCTAGATGACACAATTAAATATGTTATTTCACAATGGGATCTTAAATATATCCCCTTACTTGGTAGGCAAACCATTATTAATAATAATAAAGCCTCAACTGGGTTTAAAGCGGGAAGAGTTTGTGTATTAACTTATACTCCACATGTGAATTGTATTAAAGACATAATAACTAGACATTGGGATATAGTGACAGTTTCAGATTTATGCAGAGATAAATTGGGACAGTTCCCGAGGGTAGTTTACAAGACAGCACCCAATTTAAAGAGATTATTAGAGAAAGTGGGCAGTTTAGAATGTAAAAATAAAAGGAAAGACGAGTGGGTATCTACTAAGAGATCTGGGAGATGTAGACAATGTAAGTACATTAATGATCAATCTTACACAGTATTAGGAGATGTAAATCATACAAGAATAAGAAGTAGGGGTGGGAACTGTAACACAAAACAGGTGGTATATCTTGCTAAATGCAAAGTATGTACAGCATTCCATATAGGCAAAACAGAGAGACAATTGAGGAAGCGTATATATGAACATTATTACAAGATAGAAACGAAAGACCTCAAAAATGCACTATATAGACACATCAGTGAAGTAGGTGAGCAGCATACATTCTTGTTTTCCATTATTGATCAGTAACATTATCTACCCTTTGGTGGTGATTGGAAAACAAGATTGGCATGTAGGGAAAGTAAATGGCAAATATTAGTAGATGCTACCAGAAGTCCCGGAATTAATGATTTTATAAGTATAAAACCTTTTCTTAGCATGTAATAGATAGATTTAATTCATAATATAACAATTTTAGATATGACTATTTATACATTAGTTAGATTATTATTACAATAGTAATTTAGTACTTATGGATTTTAGGACAATTTTATATTATATATTGTACATATTATATTTATTCATATGAATTTTTAATGAATTTTTAAGGTTTTCTAGAATTGTTTATGAATTATTGTCACACAATCTTTCACTAGTTTACTTTATTATTCAGTAGTGTATCGTATGTAATAGCGATTTATTTAGTGAAGTTGCAATTATATATAATAGGAGGAGCGCTACACCTTTAACAATATTTGAATGTTTTAAAGTTTTGGCACCAAAATTTGTTTAAATCAAATTGTTTGTGCTGGTTTTATGTGTTCTGATGAAGTCTGTAATCGGCAGATGAAAGTGCTTAACACTTGGGATTTGTATTCAGTGTTCATTGTGAAATAAAAGATTTTGCTGTGACAGCTGCGTTTACCTTCATTGCCATCTCTCTGCCTATTGTCGGGAATTTGTGTGAGTTGTGCTTCTGTTTTGTCAATTAGTGCTTGTTAGATTTGTATTGCTCTTAGTAATTGCAGGCGGGGATAGTCTCATTCATTGATAGCCTGGGGTAGTCTCATTCATTGATAGCCTGTCACTGCCTATTTAAGTGATACATTTCGGAATATTTTCTGCTGAAAACCTCAGCTTTCGCCGCCTAAGATCTAGCTATATTCAACTGGATGTATAAGAGAATTTAAGTATCTTTTATCTGCACATTTTTCAATTAATATGGCAATTAAATTGATTTATTTGTGTTACATTGAATATTAACTGAACTGAAAGTTTTGACTCTGTTTAGTCAGTTAGTTCTTGCTAGATTTGTATTGCTGTTAGTAATTACAGGCGGGGGTATTCCCATTGATTGATAGCCTGTGACTGCCTATTTAATTGGTACATTTAGGATTATTTTCAGCTTAAAACCTCAGCTTTGGCCGCCTAACATCTAACTGTATTCAACTGTACGTATAAGAGAATTAAGTATCTTTTATCTGCATATTTTTCAAATAATACAGCATTTAAATTGATTTATTTGTGTTACATTGAATATTAACTGAAGTGGAAGTTTTGACACTGTTTTGTCAGTTAGTGCTTGCTAGATTTTTATTGCTATTAGTAATTGCAGACGGGGGTTGTCTCATTCATTGATAGCCTGTGACTGCCTATTTAAGTGGTATATTTAGGAAAATCTTCTTCTTAAGACCTCAGCTTTGGCCAGCTAAGATCTAGCTGTATTTAATTGGGCATATAAGAGAATTTAAGTACCATTTATCTGCACATTTTTCAAATAATACGTCAATTAAATTGATTTGTGTTACATTGAATATTAAGTGAACTGGAAGTTTTGTCTCTGTTTTGTCAGTTAGTGTTTGCTAGATTTTTATTGCTGTTAGTAATTGCTGGGGGGGGTAGTCTCATTCATTTATAGCCTGTCACTGTCTATTTAAGTGCTACATTTAGGAATGTTTTCTGCTTAAAACCTCAGCTTTGGCTGGCTAAGATCTAGCTGTATTCAACTGCACGTTTAAGAGAATTTAAGAACCTTTTATCTGCATATTTTTCAAATAATACAGCATTTAAATAGATTTATTTGTGTTACATTAAACATTAACTGAACTGGATGTTTTGACTCTGTTTTGTCAGTTAGTGCTTGATAGATTTTTATTGCTGTTAGTAATTGCAGACGGGGGTAGTCTCATTCATTGATAGCCTGTCACTGCCTATTTCAGTGGTACATTTAGGAATATTTTTTGCTTCAAACCTCAGCTTTGGCCAGCTAAGATCTTGCTGTATTCAACTGGACGTAAAAGAGAAATTAAGTACCTTTTATCTGGACATTTTTCAAATAATATGGCATTTAAATTGATTTATTTGTATTACATTGATGATGGACTGAACCGGAAGTTTTGTCTCAGTTTTGTCAGTTAGTGCTTGCTAGATTTTTACTGCTGTTAGTATTTGCAGGTGGGGGAAGTCTCATTCATTGATAGCCTGTCATTGCCTATTTAAGTGGTACCTTTAGGAATATTTTCTGCTTAAAACCGCTGCTTTGGCCGGCTAAAATCTACCTGTATTCAACTGGACGTATAAGAAAATTTAAGTACCTTTTATCTGCACATTTTTCAAATAATACGGCATTTAAATTGATTTGTTTGTGTTACATTGAATATTAACTGAACTGGAAGTTTTGACTCTGTTTTGCCAGTTAGTGCTTGCTAGATTTTTATTGCTGTTAGTAATTGCAGGCTGGGGTAGTCTCATTCATTGATAGCCTCTCACTGCCTATTTAGCTGGCACATTTAGGAATATTTTCTGCTTAAAACCTCAGCTTTGGCCGGCTAAGATCTAGCTGTATTCAACTGGGCGTATAGGAGAATTTAATTACAATTTATCTGCACATTTTTCAAATAATACGGCATTTAAATTGATTTATTTGTGTTACATTGAATATTAACTGAAGTGGAAGTTTTGACTCTGTCTTGTCAGTTAGTGCTTGCTAGATTTTTATTGCTGTTAGTAATTGCAGGTGGGGGTAGTCTCATTCATTGATAGCTTGTCACTGCCTATTCAAGTGGTATATTTAGGAATATTTTCTGCTTAAAACCTCAGCTTTGGCTGGCTAAGATCTAGTTGTATTCAACTGGACGTACAAAACAATTTAAATAACTTTTATCTGTATATTTTTCTAATAATGCAGCATTTAAATTGATTTATTTGTGTTACATTGAATATTAACTGAACTGGAAGTTTTGGCTCTGTTTGATCAGTTAGTGATTGCTAGATTTTTATTGCTGTTAGTAATTGTAGGCATTGGTAGTCTCATTCATTTATAGCCTGTCACTGCCTTTTTAAGTGGTACATTTATACTTTCTGCTTAAAACCTCAGCTTTTGCCGGCTATGATCTAGCTGTATTCAACCGGACGTATAAGGGCATTTATGTACCTTTTATCTGCACATTTTTCAAATAATACGGCATTTAAATTGATTTATTTATTTTACATTGAATATTAACTGAACTGGAAGTTTTGACTCTGTTTTGTCAGTTAGTGCTTGCTAGATTTTTATTGCTGTTAGTAATTGTAGGCTTTTGTAGCCTCATTCATTGAAGCCTGTCACTGCCTATTTAAGGGGTACATTTAGGATTATTTTCAGCTTAAAACCTCAGCTTTAGCCGGGTAAGATCTAACAATATTCAACTGGACGTATAAGAGAATTTAAGTACCTTTCATCTATACATATTTTAAATAATACAGCGTTTAAATTGATTTGATTGTGTTACATTGAAAATTAAGTGAACTGGAAATTTTGACTCTGTCTTGTCAGTTAGAGCTTGCTAGATTTTTATTGCTGTTAGTAATTGAAGGCAGGATAGTCTCATTCATTGATAGCCTGTCACTGCCTATTTCATTGGTACATTTAGGCAAATTTTCTTTTTAAAACCTCAGCTTTGGCCAACTAAGATCTAGCTTTATTCAACTGGGCGTATAAGAGAATTTAAGTACCTTTTATCTGCACATTTTTCAAATATTATGCATTTAAATTGATTTATTTTTATTACATTGAATATTAACTGAACTGGAAGTTTTGACTCTGTCTTTCAGTTAGTGCTTGCTAGATTTTTATTGCTGTTAGTAATTGCAGGCGGGGGTAGTCTCATTCATTGATAGCCTGACACTGCCTTTTCAAGTGGTATATTTAGGAATATTTTCTCTTTAAAACCTCAGCTTTGGCCGGCTAAGATCCAGCTATATTCAACTGGATGTATAAGATAATTTTAGTACTTTTTAACTGCACATTATTCAAATACTACAACATTTAAATTGATTTATTTGTGTTACATTGAATGTTAACTGAACAGGAAGTTTTGACTCTGTTTTGTCAGTTAGTGCTTGCTAGATTTTTATTGCTGTTAGTAATTTCACGCAGGGGTAGCCTCATTCATTGATAGCCTGTCACTGCCTATTTAAATGATACCTTTACAAATACTTTCTGCTTAAATCCTCAGCTTTGGCCAGCTAAGATCCAGCTATATTCAACTGGATGTATAAGAGAATTTTAATACCTTTTATCTGCACATTTTTCAAATAATACAGCATTTAAATTGATTTATTTGTGTTACATTAAATATCAACTGAACAGTATGTTTTGACTCTGTTTTGTCAGTTAGTGCTTGATAGATTTTTATTGCTGTTAGTAATTGCAGGCAAGGGTAGTCTCATTCATTGATATCCTGTCACTGCCTATTTAAGTTGTACATTTAGGAATATTTTTTGCTTCAAACCTCAGCTTTGGCCGGCTAAGATCTAGCTGTATTCAACTGGACGTAAAAGAGAAATTAAGTACCTTTTATCTGGACATTTTTCAAATAATATGGCATTTAAATTGATTTATTTGTGTTACACTGATGAACTGAACTGGAAGTTTTGTCTCTGTTTTGTCAGTTAGTGCTTGCTAGATTTTTACTGCTGTTAGTAACTTCAGACGGGGGTTAGTCTCATTCATTGATAGTTTGTCACTGCCTATTTAAGGGGTACATTTAGGAATATTGTCTGCTTAAAACCTCAGCTTTGGCTGGCTAAGATCTAGCTGTAATCAACTGGACGTATAAGATAATTTAAGTACCTTTTATCTGCACATTTTTCAAATAATAAGACATTTAAATTGATTTATTTGTGTTAAATTGAATATTAACTGAACTGGAACTTTTGACTCTGTTTTGTAAGTTAGTACTTGCAAGATTTGTATTGCTGTTAGTAATTGCAGGCGCGGGTAGTCTCATTCATTGATAGCCTGTCACTGCCTATTTAAGAGGTACATTTAGGAATCTTTTCTGCTTAAAACCACAGCTTTGGCCAGCTAAGTTCTAGCTGTATTCAACTGGATGTATAAGAGAATTTAAGAACCTTTTATCTGCATATTTTTCAAATAATACGGCTTTTAAATTGATGTATTTGTGTTACATTGAATATTAACTGAAGTGGAAGTTTTGACTCTGTCTTATCAGTTAGTGCTTGCTAGATTTTTATTGCTGTTACTAATTGCAGATGGTGGAAGTCTCATTCATTGATAGACTGTGACTGCCTATTTTAGTGGTACATTTAGGAAAATTTTCTTCTTAAAACCTCAGCTTTGGACAACTGAGATCTAGCTGTATTCAACTGGATATATAAGAGAATTTAAGTACCTTTTATCTGCACATTTTTCAAATAATATGGCAATTAAATTGATTTATTTGTGTTACATTGAGTATTAATGTAACTGGAAATTTTAACTCTGTTTTGTCAGTTAGTGCTTGGTTGATTTTTTTTGCTGTTAGTAATTGCAGGCGGGGGTAGTCTCATTCATTGATAGACTGTCTCTGCCTATTTACGTGGTACATTTAGGAATCTTTTCTGCTTAAAACCTCAGCTTTGGTTGGCTAAGATCTAGCTGTGTTCAACTGGACGTATCAGAGAATTTGAGTCCCTTTGCCTGCTCATTTTTCAAATAATACGGTATTTAAATTGATTTACTTGTGTTACATTGAATATTAACTGAACTGGAAGTTTTGACTCTGTTTGGTCAGTTAGTGCTTGCTAGATTTTTATTGCTGTTAGTAATTGTAGGTGTTGGTAGTCTCATTCATTGATAGCCTGTCACTGCCTATTTAAGTGGTACATTTATAATATTTTCTGCTTAAAACCTCAGCTTTGGCCGGCTATGATCTAGCTGTATTCAACTGGACGTATAAGAGAATTTAAGTTTTTTTTTTATCTGCACATTTTTCAAATAATACGGCATTTAAATTGATTTATTTATGTTAAATTGAATATTAACGGAACTGGAAGTTTTGACTCTGTTTAGTCAGTGCTTGTTAGATTTTTATTACTGTTAGTAATTACAGGCGGGGATATTCTCCTTCATTGATAGCCTGTGACTGTCTATTTAAGTGGTACATTTGGGATTATTTTCAGCTTAAAACCTCAGCTTTCACCGGCTAAGATCTAACTGTATTCAACTGCACGTATAAGAGAATTTAAGTACCCTTTATCTGCACATTTTTTCAAATAATACAGCATTTAAATTGATTTGATTGTGTTACATTGTATATTAACTGAAATGGAAGTTTTGACTCGGGTTTTCAGTTAGTGCTTGCTAGATATTTATTGCTGTTAGTAATTGAAGGTGGGGGTAGTCTCATTCATTGATAGCCTGTCATGCCTATTTAAGTGGTGCATTTAGAAATATTTTCTGCTTAAAACCTCAGCTTTGGCCGGCTAAGATCTAGCTGTATTCAACTGGACGATTAAGAGTATTTAAGAACCTTTTATCTGCATATTTTTCAAATAATACAGCATTTAAATTGATTTTTTTGTGTTACATTGAATATTAACTGGACTGGAAATTTTGACTCTGTTTTGTCAGTTAGTGCTTGCTAGATTTTTATTGCTATTAGTAATTGTAGACGGGGTAGTCTCATTCATTGATAGCCTGTGACTGCCTATTTAAGTGGTTCATTTAGGAAAATTTTCTTCTTAAAACCTCAGCTTTGGCCAATTAAGATCTAGCTGTATTCAACTGGGCGTATAAGAGAATTTAAGTACCTTTCATCTGCACATTTTTCAAATAATACAGCATTTAAATTGATTTATTTGTGTTACATTGATGATTAACTGAACTGGAAGTTTTGACTCTGTTTTGTCAGTTATTACCTGCTAGATTTTTATTGCTGTTAGTAATTGCAGGCAGGGGTAGTCTCATTCATTTATAGCCTGTCACTGCCTATTTAAGTGCTACATTTAGGAATATGTTCTGTTTAAAACCTCAGCTTTGGCTGGCTAAGATCTAGCTGTATTCATCTGCACATATAAGAGAATTTATTTACCTTTTATCTGCACATTTTTCAAATACAACATTTAAATTGATTTATTTGTGTAACATTGAATATTAACTGAACTGGAAGTTTTAACTCTGTTTTGTCAGTTAGTGCTTGCTAAATTTTTATTGCTGTTAGTAATTGCAGGCGGGGGAAGTCTCATTCATTGATAGAGTGTCACTGCCTATTTAAGCGATACATTTAGAAATATTTTCTGATGAAAACCTCAGCTTTGGCCAGCTAAGATCTAACTGTATTTAACTGTACGTATAAGAGAATTTAAGTACCTTTTATCTATACATTTTTCAAATAATATGGCAATTAAATTGATTTGTTTGTGTTACATTGAATAATGACTGAACTGGAGGTTTTGAATCTGTTTTGTCAGTTAGTGCTTGCTAGATTTTTTTTGCTGTTAGTAATTGCAGGTGGGGGTACTCTCATTCACTGATAGCCTGTCACTGCCTATTCAAGTCGTATATTTAGGAAGATTTTCTGCTTAAAACCTCAGCTTTGGCCAGCTAAGATCCAGCTGTATTCAACTGGACGTATAAGAGAATTTAAGCACCTTTTAACTGCACATTATTCAAATAATATGACATTTAAATTGATTTATTTGTGTTACATTGAATATTAACTGAATTGGAAGTTTTGACTCTGTTTTGTCAGTTAGTGCTTGCTAGATTTTTATTGCTGTTAATAATTGCAGGCGGGGGTGGTCTACTTCATTGATAGCCTGTCACTGCCTATTTAAGTGGTACCTTTACAAATATTTTCTGCTTAAAACCTCAGCTTTGGCCGGCTAAGATCTAGCTGTATTCAACTGCACGTATAAGATAATTTAAGTACCTTTTATCTGCACATTTTGCAAATAATGCAGCATTAAAATTGATTTATTTGTGTTACATTGAATATTAACTGAACTGGAAGTTTTTGACACTGTTTTGTCAGTTAGTGCTTGCGATATTTTTATTGCTGTTAGTAATTGCAGGCGGGGGTAGTCTCATTCATTGATAGCCTGTCACTGCCTATTTAAGTGGTACATTTAGGAATATTTTCTGCTTAAAACCTCAGCTTTGGCCGGCTATGATCTAGCTGTATTCAACTGGACGTATAGGAGAATTTAATTACAATTTATCTGCACATTTTCCAAATAATACAGCATTTAAATTGGTTTATTTGTGTTACATTGAATTTTAACTGAAGTGGAAGTTTTGACTCTGTCTTGTCAGTTAGTGCTTGCTAGATTTTTATTGCTGTTAGTAATTGCAGGCGGGGGTAGTCTCATTCATTGATAGCCTGTCACTGCCTATTCATGTGGTATATTTAGGAAGATTTTCTGCTTAAAACCTTAGCTTTGGCCGGCGAAGCTCCAGCTGTATTCAGCTGGACATTTAAGAGAATTTAAGTACTTTTTAACTCCACATTATTCAAATAATATGACATTTAAATTAATTTATTTGTGTTACATTGAATATTAACTGAACTGGAAGTTTTGACTCTGTCTTGTCAGTTAGTGCTTGCTAGATTTTTATTGTTGTTAGTAATTATAGGCGGGGGTAGTCTCATTCATTGATAGCCTGTCACTGCCTATTTAAGTGGTACCTTTACAAATATTTTCTGCTTAAAACCTCAGCTTTGGCCGGCTAAGATCTACCTGTATTCAACTGGACGTATAAGACATTTTAAGTACCTTTTATCTGCACATTTTTCAAATAATACTGCATTTAAATTGATTTGTTTGTGTTACATTGAGTATTAACTGAACTGGAAGTTTTGACTCTGTTTTGTCAGTTAGTGCTTGCTAAATTTTTATTGCCGTTAGTAATTGCAGGCGGGGGTGGTCTCATACATTGATAGCCTGTCACTACCTATTTAAGTGGTACGTTTAGGAATATTTTCTGCTTAAAACCTCAGCTTTGGCCAGCTAAGATCAAGCTGTATTCAACTAGACATATAAGAAAATTTAAGTACCTTTTATCTGCACATTTTTCAAATAATATGGCATTTAAATTGATTTATTTGTGTTACATTGAATATTAACTGAACTGGAAGTTTTGACTCTGTTTTGTCAGTTAGTGCTTGCTAAATTTTTATTGTTGTTAGTAATTGCAGGCGGGGGTAGTCTGATTCATTGATAGCATGTCACTACCTATTTATGTGGCACATTTAGGAATATTTTCTGCTTAAAACCTCAGCTTTGGCCAGCTAAGATCAAGCTGTATTCAACTAGACATATAAGAAAATTTAAGTACCTTTTATCTGCACATTTTTTCAAATAATACTGCATTTAAATTGATTTATTTGTGTTACATTGAGTATTAACTGAACTGGAAGTTTTGACTCTGTTTTGTCAGTTAGTGCTTGCTAAATTTTTATTGCAGTTAGTAATTGCAGGTGGGGGTAGTCTGATTCATTAATAGCCTGTCACTGCCTATTTACGTGGTACCTTTAGGAATATTTTCTGCTTAAAACCTCAGCTTTGGCCAGCTAAGATGTAGCTGTATTCAACTAGACATAGAAGAGAATTTAAGTACCTTTTATCTGCACATTTTTCAAATTATAAGGCATTTAAATTTATTGATTTGTGTTACATTGAATATTAACTGAAATGGAAGTTTTGCCTCTGTTTTATCAGTAACTGCTTGCTAGATTTTTATTGCTGTTAGTAATTGCAGGCGGGGGTAGTCTGATTCATTGATAGCCTGTCACTGCCTATTTAAGTGGTACATTTAGGAGTATTTTCTGCTTAAAACCTTAGCTTTGATCGGCTAAGATTAAGCTGTATTCCTCTGGATGTATAAGAGAATTTAAGTCCCTTTTATCTGCACATTTTTTAAATAATACGGCATTTAAATTGTGTTATTTGTGATACATTTAATATTTACTGAATTGGAAGTTTTGACTCTGTTTTGTCAGTTAGTGCTTGCTAGATTTTTATTGCTGTTAGCAATTGCAGGCGGGGGCAGTCTGATTCATTGATTGCCTGTCACTGCCTATTTAAGTGGTACATTTAGGAATATTTTCTGCTTAAAACCTTAGCTTTGACCGGCTAAGATCCAGCTGTATTCAACTGGATGTATAAGAGAATTTAAGTCCCTTTTATCTGCTCTTTTTTAAAATAATACGGCATTTAAATTGATTTATTTGTTACATTGAATATTTACTGAACTGGAAGTTTTGACTCTGTTTTATCAGTAAGTTTTCCACCCATCCTCCCTGTTTTTGTTTTGGTGTTAATCTTGGTGGGTTTGAAACTGCCCGCCCCTTTTGTAAATTTGTGTTTGGATACTCCTTCTGGGCCCATCTCATTTGCTCACTCAACTGAGTGCATTGAGATCATATTCTGATTTCAGGCACTCCTACTGTGTACAAAGACAGCATGTTGTAAAGAAAAAAAAATTAAGCTTGTTTCCTGCCTTTCCTGTAAGTGGTCTAGACTGTTTGTAGGCTTCTGAGCCCCCAAGCCTTTCTGTTTTGGAGGGAGGCCTTCTAGCCTAATTTTGTTTCATAGAACTAGCCAGTTTTCTAGTTTCAGCACTCAAATCTGTTTCTTTGAACTCAGCACTTATTCAGAACTCATTGTAAGCACTAAATAAACTGCAAATTACTACAGCACTCAACTTTCCTCACTTGTCTAGAGGAAAGCAGTTTTTAGTACTTAATAAATAAGCACCTATCCTGGCATGTCTAAGGGTCAGCTCCTGGTGATTTCTCCTGTCTGCATGATGAATCTGGGCATCTTGGGGCAATGCAGCAATTGCCTCATGTACATAGACAACCCCCTCGTCCTACCACCCAACACTACAACTTGTGAGAGATGCACTTATATTGCCAGGCTGGAAGCAAAGCTCTCTTCACCCAAGACTGGACTAGACAGTCACGAGGAGAAGGTAAACACTTGCACCACACCACACTCATCACATAGTCCCTCAAAACCTACACCACCAAAACACATACATAGAAACACAAAACACACGTACATTAGCGGAGGCTCTCAAGAAAAACCTGCCCAAGCATCAGGGACCTCCAAAGCAGAAAGGCAAGCAAACTCCACCCCCCCAACACAACCCAAATGACACATAGCCCACAAACTCAGTGTGCCACTCAACCACAGCCCATAAGGCATAACAACATACCCAACACTCTAGTCATAGGTGACTCTATAGTCAGGCACACTGATGTTCCACTCACCAGGCTAAACAAGGAGAAATTTACTGTCAGCTGCCTGTCAGGTGCCAGGATCTGCCACATAATGCATGCACTCAGGTCACTCCACAACAAGTACAAATATAACACTGCCATTGTCCATGTTGGTGTGAATGACCTGAGACATACCTCCCTGGACTACATGAAAAGAGACATGGAGGAGCTCTCTGATCTTGTAGCCCAGGCAGGTATGACCCTGGCCCTGAGTAGCATCCTGCCATCACCCAGAATGATGCCATGGTACAAGGACAAAATGACTGACTTCAACAACTGGCTAAACTTCTGGTGTCATTCTAAGGGGATCCAGTATTTGTCTGCCTGGGACAACCTGGTGAATTTGGGCATAATGGGGCAGTGTGGCAACTGCCTCATATACACAGACAATCCTCTCCTTCTACCACCCAACACTACAACCTGCGAGCGATGCACTTACATAGCCAAACTGGAAGCAAAGTTCTCTCCGGCCAAGATTGTGCTAGACAGTCAAGAGGAGAAGGTTAACACCTGCATTACACCTCAAGCAACTCATAGCCCTTCAAAACCTACACTATCAACCATAGCCCTTCAAAACCCACACCATCAACACCCACACATAGCATCACTAAACCCACAAATGCGGAGGCCCTTAAAATTAACCTGCCCAAGCAACAAGGACCTCCGAAGCCGAAACGCAAACACCAGTCACAACCAAAGTGACACATAGCTCACAACACCAGTGTGCCACCCAACAACAGCCCCCAAGGCAAGACAGTGTACCCAACACTTTAGTCATAGGTGACTCTATAGTCAGGCACACTGATGTCACACTCACCAGGCTGAACAAGGAGAAAATTAGTCAGCTGCCTGTTGAGTGCCAGGATCCACCACATAATGCATGCACTCAAGTCACTCCATAACAAATACAAATACGACTCTGTCATTGTCCATGCTGGAGTGAATGACTTGAGATGTACCTCCCTGGACTACATGAAAAGAGACATGGAAGAGCTCTTGGATCATGTGACCCAGGCAGGTATGACCCTAGCCCTGAGTAGCATCCTGCCTTCGTCCAGAATGATACCACAGTATAAGGACAAAATTATTGACTTCAACAATTGGCTAAGCCTCTGGTGTCATTCAAAAGGGATCCAGTATTTGTCTGCCTGGGAAGACATGATCGACAAACCACGATGCTTTGCCAGAGATGCTCTGCACCTGTAACCCTTGGATTCAGGTTACTGGCTAAAGCTCTTGCCACCCCTATAATGCCTTTTTTAGGCAAAGTTCAAAGGATAAAACCACCACCGTAACAGATACAAGCATGCAAAATCTGAAGGTAATGCTACTCAATGCTAGAAGTATAAACCTCAAAATGCACTCTCTCAAGGCACTCCTAAAATGGAGAACATTGATATCTGTGCAGTAACTTGAGACCTAGTTCAAGGCTCCAGAGAGCACCACTGCAATACCAGGCTACAATTCTTACCACATTTTTCGGCCACAAAACCAAGACCGAAACACTAAAGGTGGAGAAGTGTCCATATTCACCAAGGATATTTACACCTCCAGGCTAGTTGCCCAACACAATGCATCTGAAATTCTCCAGGTGCAACTAACACTAGGTAAGACTGCAATACAAATTGTAGCTTGCTACAGATCCCCCACCATGCCCCAAGATTCTCACTACACCTTTCTAAACATACTGGAAAATATTAAGATACAACCAAACACCCTAATACTGGGTGATTTCAACTACCTTGCCATTAATTGGGAAAACTACTCGGGTACCAACTCCTTTTCCCAATGGTTCTTGGAATTCATAAATTCCAACGTCCTGGATCAACTAATCCATTGTCCCACCAGGGGCTCCAATATCCTAGACCAGGTCATTACCAACATGGGAGATAGATGCTCCACATCAGTGGTCACTCACTCATTGGTCAGGTCTGACCATAAGCAAATCACCTTTGACATCCACATCCCACCCCCACCCCTAGTAAGGAAACCTCCTTAAAAAACTTCTCCAAAGCCAACTTCATGCTACTGAAGTCAGAAGTGACAAACTTCACAACACCCATGCAGACGGGAACTGGAAGTTCGACTGCAGAATCCTACACTAAGGCACTGTACGAGCACATCCACTTGTGCATAAATCGTGCCATCCCACATAGAACCAAGATGCTCTTGTCCAAAAAAAGGAAGCCAATCTGGTGGTCCCCTGCTATAAACAAACTAAACAAAAGGAAGAAACTGTTGCAGAAAAGAGGAAAATCCCAGGATGCAAAAAACTCCCTCACCAGCCTCAGTAAGAAGCTGAGGTCCCTCATAAAATCCTCAAAAGCTAGTTACGAAAATAAAATTGCCAAAGATTCCAAAGATAACCACAAGGCATTCTATAGTTATGTCAAGAATCTAAATGGCAATGCTCAGATCTGCTCTGAGCTACAACAGAATGGCATTAAATATACTGATCCCAAGGATATTGCCAATATCCTGGCAGATTGATTTAGTGCCAACTTCACCCCCCTCTCACTCCCTAAAGAGCCCATCTCAATACCAAAAGATTGCCAAATTCTGATAATCACAGCCACACAGGTAGAAACTGCACTCTCCAAAGCTAAGAATACAGCATCCATGGGACCAGATGACATCCCAGGCTGTGTACTACATGAACTACAAAATGAACTGGCACCTCACCTAAGTGTCATGTTTAATCATAGCCTCACCTCAGGCTTCGTGTCCACTGAGTGGCGCACAGCTACAGTTATCCCGGTCCACAAGGGAGGATCCACCTTGGATCCCGGGAACTACCATCCCATCAGTCTGACAAGCCTAATCTGCAAGGGCATGGAACGCATTATCATGGAACTTATAAACAAAGACATTGGCAACCTTCAAACACTGGACCCCACCCAGTTTGGGTTTGTGAAGGGCCGATCTTGTCTCCTGAATCTGATTGACTTCTTCAAATCAGTCTCCAGAGCTGTGGACAAGGGTAAGGTGGTCCACACAGCCTATCTGGACCTCACCAAGGCCTTTGACGCCATCCCCCACTCTGGAATCATAGATAAACTTACTAAGCTGGGCATAAATCCCTATGTCACTCGATGGGTTGCCAACTGGCTTACTGACAGAACCCAGACTGTAAAAGTAGCCAACTCCAAATCCAGCTCCAGACAAGTGACAAGTGGAGTACCTCAGGGTTCAGTCCTGGGACCACTCTTGTTTGGCATCTACTTCTCTTAAGTACAGGCCAACACTAAGGGACTCTGGCTAACAAAGTTTGCAGATGACTGCAAACTGAGAGCCATTATTGAATCCCTAAATGATGTGGATATTCTACAAAAGGGCCTTACAGAAACATATGCCTGGTGCCAGAGCCATGGGTTCAAGCTTAATGCCAAGAAATGTATAGTTATCGCCTTTGGAAAAAAACATGTACCCATGAATTACCACATAGGTGGAAGGACACTAAACATCGAAAGTGTGATAAGAGACTTAGAGACACAGGTGGACAGTGGTCTCACTTTTGATAACCACATCACCACAACAGTCAGGAAATCCTTCTATGTGGCACACCTCATCACTAAGGACTTTTCATCCAGAAAAAAGGAGGTCATTGCCCCACTGTACTCATCCCTCATTAGACCCATTATAGAGTATAATGCCCCATATGGTATGTACCTCACAAGACATCTGCAACTGCTGGAAAGGCCACATAAATACCTCACTAAAAGAATCACAGGCCTAAAGCAGATACCATATGCTGACCATCTAAAAAAACTCCAGCTATACTCTGTGGCATATCGACTGCTCAAGACGTGATCTCTGTTTAACAAACAAGGCCATGTCAAACCCTGAGCTGTTGGACATGCTCCACTTAAAGAAATCCCAATCCCTCAGAGCCACATGCTCCAGGGATCTAAACCTTGTCATCACAATGAACAAAACATGCTGGAGGGATAGGTTCCTGACCCAGAGACTCCCCATACTCTGGAATAGACTGCCCATACATGTTAAGCAGAGCGCCTCATTGGCCCTCTTCAAAAGGAACCTTGATGATTGGATGGGAGGTAGGAAATTCACCCCAGGGATCATGTCAGTCACCCTGCTAGACAGGGGTCCAGAGAAGTAAATATTGTGGGAAGAAATATCCAGGGAATTATTATGGCTAGGCTTGCATAGGCCCTAGGGCAGATAGCCTAGTACCAACCTATGACCCTATGAACCTATGAACATGATCGACAGACCACAATGCTTTGCCAGAGGTGACTTGCACCTTTCGCCCTTGGGATTCTGGATACTGGCTAAGGCTCTTGCCATCTCTATAGTGCCTTTTTCAGGCAAGGTTCAAATGACAAATTCACCACCGTAACAGGTACAAGCAAGCAAAATCTGAGGGTAATGCTACTCAATGCTAGAAGTCTAAACCTCAAAATGCACTCACTCGAGGCATTCCTTAAAATGGAGAACATCAACATCTGTGCAGTGACAGAGACCTGGTCCAAAGCTCCAGAGAGCACCCCTGCATTACCAGGCTATAATTCATACCACACCTTTCGGCCACCTAACCCAGAGTGAAGCACTAAAGGTGGAGGCGTGTCCATATTCATTAAGGATATCCACACTTCCAAGCTAGTTGCACAGCATAATGCATCCAAGATTATCCAAGTGCAACTAACTCTGGGCAAGACCACAATCCAAATTGTAGCTTGCTACAGACCCCCCACCATGCCCCAGGATTCCCACTCCTCATTTCTTGATACACTGGAAAGTATTAGGGTACAACCTTACACCCTAATAATGGGTGATTTCAACTACCCCACCATTAACTGGGAAAACTACTCATGTGCCAACTCTTTTGCTCAACGTTTTCTGGAATTCATAAATTCCAACACCTTGGATCAATTTATTCACATCCCACCAGGAGCAGCAATATCCTAGACCTGGTCATTACCAACATGGGAAACTGGTGTTCCACACCAGAGGTCAATTCCTCGTTGGTCAGATCCAACCACAAGCTAATCACCCTAGACATCCACATCCTGCCCCCACCCCCAATTAGGGAAACCACCTTAAAAAACTTCTCCAAAGCCAACTTCACACTTCTTAAGACAGAAGTGGCAAACTTCCTGACACCCATGCAGATGGACAATAGAGGTACGACTGCTGAATCCTACACAAATGCACTTTATAAGCACTTACACGAGTACATGGATCATGCTATCCCTAATAGAACCAAGATGCTATCCTCCAAAAAAGGAAGCCAATCTGGTGGTCCTCTGTCATAAACAAACTCTACAACAGAAGAAAGAAACTGTTGCAAAAAAGAGTAAAATCCCATGACTCGAGTAACTCCCTGGTCAACCTCAGTAAGAAGGTGAGATCCCTCATAAAATCCTCCAAAGCTAGTTACGAAAACAAAATTGCCACTGACTCTAAAGACAACCACAAAGCATTCTATAGCTATGTCAAGAATCTCAATGGCAACATTCATATCTGCTCTGAGTTACAGCACAATGGCACTAAATATACAGAACCAGCTGATATTGCCAACATCCTGGCAGATAGGTTCAGTGCTAACTTTAACCCCCTCTCACCCCCTAGAGGTCCCATCTCTATACCGGAAGAATGCAAAGTTCCTGTAATCATGGCTGCACAAGTAAAAGACACACTCTCCAAAGCCAAGAACACAGCATCCATGGGACTTGGCAATATCCCAGGCTGCGTTCTACATGAACTACCGAATGAACTGGCACCCTACCTAAGTACCATGTTCAGTCATAGCCTCACCTCAGGCTTTGTGCCCACTAAATGGAGCACCACGATGGTTATCCCACTCCACAAAGGGGGAGCCACGACAAACCCCGGGAACGTCCGCCCCATTAGCCTGATGGGCCTGGTCTGCAAGGCCATGGAACATATCATCATGGGACTCATAAACAAAGACATTGGTAATCTCCAAACTCTGGACTCTACTCAGTTCGGATTTGGAAAAGGCAGATAATGTCTCCTAAACCTGATTGACTTCTTTGAAGCAGTCACCAAAGCCATAGATGAGGGTAAGGTGGTTCACACAGCTTATCTAGATCTCACCAAGGCTTTCAACACCATCCCCCACTCTGGAATTATAGATAAGCTCACTAAACTAGGTATAAATCCCTATGTCACAAGATGGGTTGCCAACTGGCTCATGGACAGAAACCACAATGTGAAAGTAGCAGACTCCAAATCCGACTTCAGACCAGTGACAAGTGGAGTACCATGGGGTTCAGTCCTGGGTCCTCTCCTGTTTGGTATCTACAGCTCTGAAGTACAGGCTAACACAGAAGGTCTTTGGCTACCAAAGTTTGCAGATGACTGCAAAGTAGGAGCCATAACTGAAACTCCTAACGATGTGGACATACTACAAAAGGGCCTCACTGAGACAGACGTCTGGTGTCAAAGCCATGGCCTGAAGCTCAATGCCAAAAAGTGTATTGTCACCCTCTTTGGAAAAACTTGGTACCCATGAACTACCTCATAGCTGGTAGTCTACTTAATGCCAAAAATCTGATAAGAGACCTTGGGACACAGGTGGACATTAGTCTCTCCTTTGATCACATCGCCACAGTGGTCAGGAAATCTTTCTACATGGCTCACCTCATCACAAATGGTTTCTCATACAGAAAAAAAGAGGTCATTGTTCCCCTCTACTCATCACTCACTAGACCCATTATAGAGTACAACACCCCTTTTGGTATGAACCTCACAAGACATCTACAACAACTGGAAAGGCCACAGGAATACCTCACAAAGAGGATTACTGGCCTCAAACAGATGCCCTATGCAGATCATCTCAAAAAACTCCAGCTTTACTCCATCGCATATCGCCTACTCAGAGGCGATCCCTGCCTAACATACAAAGCTATGTCAAACCCAGAGCTGTTGGACATGCTCCACTTAAAGAAATCATAATCCCTCCGAGTTACACACACGAGGGACATAAACCTTGTCACTACAATAAACAGAACATGCTGGAGGGAGAGATTCCTGTCCGAGAGACTTCCCATACTCTGGAACAGACTACCTATCTATGTCAAACAGAGCTGCTCCTTAGCACTCTTCAAGAAAAATCTTGATGATTGGATGGGAGATAGGAAATTCACCCTGGGGATTACTTCTGTGGCTCTGCTTGACAGGGGCACAGGAAAATAATTTTCTTGGGTGGTGAAAGCCAGGGTACATTTTTGGCTACACTTATATAGGCCCTAGGGCCAAAAGCCTAGTACCTACCTATGAACCTATAAGCTTTGGAGGTGCTTTCAGGTAAGAAAGGGTAAGTAAAAGGTAAGAAAGACTGTTTCAGTGAAAGTGTGAAGGGCAGCTGTAAGAACTATAGAAAGTTTAGTAGGTGTGGGTGTGGTAGGATATATCAGCCTATTCCTCAACAGCTCAGATGTTGTAATGATATTCTGTAAGAAGAAAGGGATAATGCTGCATAAAACCAGCTTAGTTGAGGGTGTCATCTAGTGGCCAGAAAGTATACTGCAGCAGACGCTGGAAGAAGGGGTAATTAAAATACAATTCCACTAGACTGAGAGTTGAAATAGTCTAGCTAAATCAAGGAGAACAAGGTTGTTTGTAAGGGATAGACAGAGGTATGGCTGCTGGGTATCCTGGCTGGATAGCGTATTAAAGTGGACTTACAATCTACTACGGGTAAAGTATCAGCTTTACTGCTAGGTTCAGCACACATACTTTCCAGTTTCCTATGATACCAGGGTTCTGGGTTAAGATGGCTAGGTCCTTATGCTTTAGAATGAGGAGGAAGGTAAAGCTTATAGGGATCCTTAGTCACCAGGCACGAATTTTGAAAGTAATAGTGCAGGAGAGCAGGTGAAGAAGCTAGGTATACAGAGAGAGTAAAATACGTAGTGAGTATATTAAAAAAAACAATCTTGTAGTATTCAGGGTGAAGGCAATGGTAAATCCAATCCATTAAACACTAAAAAACTAATCAACTTAGTCTGCATATCAGACTACCAGCCTAAGATTATTAACCTAACATGGTATTAAGCTAAAAACAGGCTAGACAATATGTGGGTAAGCCATAAATAAATAGCTAATCACAGTCTAACTAGTAAATACAAACAGCTATTGCTTTGCTCAAAATGCATTAAATAGTGCCAAAATGGTTGTTCATTATCACTGAGGTTATTTCATTAAATAAGCCAAAAGTAGAATCAGGTAAACTTATAAATAAAAATTCCGTTCAACACATGTTAATGCATCAATGTAGGAATTGGGTTATGAACTGTATAACAAATAAAATACTCACTCATAGCTTAAGAGACAATTAAACAATTCCCACACATCTTTTAGGTACATAAAATAAATGCTGAAATTAGGGACGGCTGCACGTATTCCTGGCCACGTAAATAACTAGGCAGTTAGCTAATCCACCAATTCAATGAGCAACATGCTTGTTATGAAGTTATATACTGGGAATCTATAGGAAAGAATAAAGGCTTCGGGATGCAATATGGTTTAAGGAATCATCAGCGCTTTTAGGCTATTTTCATTATCTCCATACCAGTAGCTACTGATTGAAAAGGGTAAAGTAATATTACTAGCGCACAATGTTTGTATATTAGTGCTACTAATGCAGTATGAGAGCAGTGTTGCATCACATTGACCCACGTTGCTGGAGGAGATATGAAAGTGCTAGAAGAAAAAGGTTATTCTAGCACTCCAGTTAAGCCCAAATGAAATCCGAAGGTCCAACAGGTTTTAGATTTATTATAAACGTGCCCTCAAGCAAGGGAGATAAAGGCACTTTCTAGACCCAGAAACGGTATTATTTAGGGGTTTAGACTACACTATGCAATTTTAATAAAACAGACTATACAATGCAGTTTTAATAAAACAGACCTGAATGCTATAAGCATTAACGTATGTATCCAGTTTAGGTCTATGAGGTAAGGGCTCGCGAAGGCTCTCTTAGGCGGTGGCCATGTCGCACTAGAATAGGAGACTTGTATGAGTCATAACCACTCAAAATTAAAATGGTTAGTGTACGTTATGCTCACAAATAAAGGGGATCATGAAATGGTGATTTCAAATATGTATAGAGATTCCCAATACGTATGCACGTATCAGTAAGGAAGAGAAAATAAAATAAAATAAAATGCAGGATACTTCAAGGAAGTATAAACCCTTATTAGGTAATAAACAATGTATTAATGCCCTGCACACATAGAGAAAGGAACGACATTAAAAAGTAGCACCATGCTAGGTTAAGAGGTGGTGCAGCTAACAACAGTTTCACGTGGATTATGCAGATACAAAAAACATGGCTAAAGATATCAGTCAGCACAGATACTTGTTACAGCGATTGGTTTCAGTTAAGTTAAACTTAAGAATAATTTAAGTTAAAGAAGCCAGCTAACATAACATTTATAAAAATAAGAGGATAACAGCAGTTCCAAACAAGTACTTACAGAGCAGGAGACATTAGAGCCAGGAACACACAACAGCCAGGAGGTATTCCAGGTAATAAAGATGGCGCCTCGCAGGGCTGGACTAATTTATGTATTGGGAAAGGATGTGGGGTGGGAGGAAGAGGGAAAAAGATGAGCGGGCAGGTAATACAGAGGAGGGGCTTCAGCTATAGGTAAGTAAGCGAATTAGTGGGTGGGATGTGCTTAGAAGCGTAGGATAGGGAAATGAAGGGAAAACAATTACTAAGCAGGGTCGGGACAGGTAAGAGATAGAGAGTGAAAAGATAGTAACACTGAGGCAAAGCAGGCTACAGGAGGAGAGTTACATGAAACAGACAAGTGCAAAAAAAAAAAAACTATCAGCAAGAACAAACAGTTAGCTTTAGAGGTGCTTTCAGGGAAGAAAGGGTAAGTAAAGGGTAAGAAAGACTGTAGCAGTGAATGTATAGAGGGCAGCTGAAAGAACTACAGAAAGTTTAGTGGGTGTGGTAGGGTATATCAGATTATTCCTCAACAGCTCAGATGTTGTAACGATATTCTGTAAGAAGAAAGGGATAATGCTGCATAAAACCAGCTTAGTTGTGGGTGCACCTAGTGGTCAGAACGTATACTGCAGCAGACACTGGAAGAAGTGGTAATTAAAACACAATTCCACTAGACTGAGTTGAATTAGGGTAGCTAAATCAAGGGGAACAAGGTTGTTTGTAAGGGACAGAGAGAGGTATGGCTGCTGGGTATCCTGGTTTGAAAGCGTATTAAAGTGGACTTACAATATACTATGGGTAAAGTATCAGCTTTACTGCTGGGTTCAGCACACGTACTTTCCAGTTTCATTTGATACCAGGGATCTGGGTTAAGATGGCTAGGTCCTTATGCTTTATAATGCAGGTATAGCTTATAGGAATCTTTAGTCACTAGGCATGAATTTTGAAAGTAATAGTGCAGGAGAGCAGGTTAAGAAGCTAGGAATATATATAGAGAAAAATACGTAGTGAGTATATAAAAAAAAAAAAAAAATCTTGTAGTATTCAGGCTGAAGGCAATTGTAAATCCAGTCCATTAAAGACTAAAAAACTACTCAACTTAGTCTGCATATCAGACTACCAGCCTAAGATTATTAAGCTAACATGGTATTAAGCTAAAAACAGGCTAGGCAATATGTGGGTAAGCCATAAATAAATAGCTAATCACAGTCTAACTAGTAAATACAAACAGCTATTGCTTTATTCAAAATGCATTAAATAGTGCCAAAATGGTAGTTCAGGAGCACTGAGGTTATTTCATTAAATAAGCCAAAAGTAGAAGCAGGTAAACTTATAAGTAAAGGTTCCGTTCAACACATGTTAATGCGTCAATGTAGGAATTGGGTTATGAACTCTAAAACAGATAAAATACTCACTCATAGCTTAAGAGACAATTAAACAATTCCCACACACTTTTTAGGTACATAAAATAAATGCTGGAATTAGCGACGGCTAGATGTATCGCTGGCCACGTAAAAAAACTAGACAGTTAGCTAATCCACTAATTCAATGAGCAACATGCTTGTTTCGAAGTTATATGCTGGGAATCTTAAGGAAAAAATAAAGGCTTTGGGAAGCAATATGGTTTAAGGAATCATCAGCGCTTTTAGGCTATTTTCATTATCTCCATACCGGTAGCTACTGATTGAAAAGGGCTAAAGTAATATTACTAGTGCACATTGTTTGTAAATTAGTGCTGCTAATGCAGTACAAAAGCAGTGTTGCCTCGCATTGTCCACGTAGCTGGAGGAAATCTGAAAGCGCTAGAAGAAACAGGTTATTCTAGCACTTCAGTTAAGCCCAAATGAAATACGAATGTCCAACAGGTTTTAGGTTTATGATAAACATGCTCTCAAGCAATGGAGATAAAGGCACTATCTAGACCCAGAAATGGTAAGATCTAGGGTTTAGACTATACTATGCAGTTTTAGTAAAACAGACTTTACTATGCAGTTTTAATAAAACAGACCTGAATGCTATAAGCATTAATGTATGTATCCAGTTTAGGTCCATGAGGTAAGGGCTCGCGGAGGCTCTCTTAGGCTGTGGCCATGTCGCACTAGGATAGCAAACTTGTATGAGTCATAACCACTCAAAATTAAAATGGTTAGCATACATTATGCTCACAAATACAGGGGATCATGAAATGGTAATTTCCATTATGTATAGAGATTCCCAATATGTATGCATGTATCAGTAAGGAAGAGAAAATAAAATAAAATAAAATGCAGGCTACTTCAAGGAAGTATAAACCCTCATTAAGTAAAAAGCAATGTATTAATACCCCACACCCGTGGAGAAAGGAATGACATTAAAAAGTAGCACCGTGCTAGGTTAACAGGTGTTGTAGCTAACAACAGTTCCACGTGGATTACGCAGACACAAAAACCATGGCTAAAGATATCAGTCAGCACAGATATTTTTTACAGTGACTGGTTTCAGTTAAATTAAACTTAAGAATAATTTAAGCTGAAGAAACAAGATAACATAACATTTATAAAAATAAGAGGATAACAGCAGTTCCAATCAAGTACTTACAGAGCAGGAGACGCTAGAGCCAGGAGCACATAACAGCCAAAGGGTATTCCAGGTATTAAAGGTGGCGCCTCGCAGAGCTGGACTAATTTATGTATTGGGAAAGGATGTGGGGTGGGAGGGGGAGGGAAAAGATGGGTGGGCAGGTAATATAGAGGAGGGGCTTCAGCTATGGGTAAGTAAGTGAATTAGTGGGCGTGATGTGCTTAGAAGCGTAGGTTAGTACAATGAAGAGAAAACAGTTACTAAGCAGGGTCGGGACAGGTAAGAGATAGAGAATGAAAAGCTAGTAATACTGAGGCAAAGCAGGCTACAGGAGGAGCGTTAGATGAAAGATACAAGTGCAGAAAAAAAAACAATCAGCAAGAACAAACAGTAGGCTTTGGAGGTGCTTTCAGGTAAGAAAGGTTAAGTAAAGAGTAAGAAAGACTGTAGCAGTGAAAGTATGGAGGGCAGCTGTAAGAACTACAGAAAGTTTAGTGGGTGTGGTAGGGTATATCAGATTATTCCTCAACAGCGTAGATGTTGTAACGATATTCTATAAGAAGAAAGGGATAATTCTGGATAAAACCAGCTTAGTTGAGTGTGCCACCTAATGGCCAGAACATATAGTGCAGCAGATGCTGGAAGAAGGGATAATTAAAACACAATTCCACTAGACTCAGAGTTGAATTAGGGTAGCTAAATCAAGGGGAACAAGCTTGTTTGTAAGGGATAGAGAGAGGTATGGCTGCGGTGTACCCTGGCCGGATAGCATATTAAAGTGGACTTACAATCTACTACGGGTTAAGTATCAGCTTTACTGCTGGGTTCAACACACGTACTTTCCAGTTTCCTTTGATACTAGGGTTCTGGGTTAAGATGGCTAGGTCCTTATGCTTTAGAATGAGGAGGCAGGTATAGCTTATAGTTATCTGTAGTCACCAGGCATACATTTTGAAAGTAATAGTGCAGGAAAGCAGGTTAAGAAGCTAGGAATATATATAGAGAAAAATATGTAGTGAGTATATATAAAAAAAAAACAATCTCGTAGTATTCAGGTTGAAGGCAATGGTAAATCCAGTCCATTAAACATTAAAAACCTACTTAACTTAGTCTGCATATCAGACTACCAGCCTAACATTATTAAGCTAACATGGTATTAAGCTGAAACAGGTTAGGCAATATGTGTGTAAGCCATAAATAAATAGCTAATCACAGTCTAACTGGTAAATACAAACAGCTATTGCTTTACTCAAAATGCATTAAATAGTGCCAAAATGGTAGTTCAGGAGCACTGAGGTTATTTCATTAAATAAGCTAAAAGTAGAATCAGGTAAACTTATAAGTAAAGGTTCAGTTCAACACATGTTAACTCATCAATGTAGGAATTGGGTTTTGAACTCTACAACAGATAAAATACTCACTCATAGGCTTAAGAGACAATTAAACAATTCCCACACAATTTTTAGGTAAATAAAATCAATGCTGGAATTAGCGACGGCTAGATGTATTGCTGACCATGTAAAGAACTAGGCAGTAAGCTAATCCACTAATTCAATGAGCAACATGCTTATTATGAAGTTATATGCTGGGAATCTTTAGGAAAAAATAAAGGCTTCGGGAAGCAATATGGTTTAAGGAATCATCAACGCTTTTAGGCTATTTTCATTGTCTCCATACCAGTAGCTACTGACTGAAAACGGCTAAAGTAATATGACTAGTGCACAATGTTTGTATATTAGTGCTACTAATGCAGTACGAAAGCAGTGTTGCCTCGCATTGTCCCATGTTGCTGGAGGAGATCTGAAAGCACTTGAAGAAACAGGTTATTATAGCACTTCAGTTAAGCCAAAATGAAATACGAATGTCCAACAGGTTTTAGGTTTATTATAAACGTGCCTTCAAGCAATGGAGATAAAGGCACTATCTAGACCCAGAAACGGTAATATCTGGGGTTTAGACTATACTATGCAGTTTTAATAAAACAGACTATACTATTCAGGTTTAAGAAAACAGACCTGATTGCTATAAGCATTAATGTACATATCCAGTTTAGGTCTATGAGGTAAAGGCTCACGAAGACTCTGTTAGGCTGTCGCCATGTTGCACTAGGATAGGAGACTTGTACGAATCATAACCACTCAAAATTTAAATGGTTAGCGTAAGTTATGCTCACAAATACAGGGGATCACGAAATGGTAATTTCCAATACGTATAGAGATTTCCAATAAGTATGCACCTATCAGTAAGGAAGAGAAAATAAAATAAAATAAAATGCAGGATACTTCAAGGAAGTATAAACCCCTATTAGATAGAAAACAATGTATTAATGCCCCACACACGTGGAGAAAGGAACAACATTAAAAAGTAGCACTGTGCTAGGTTAACAGGTGGTGTAGCTAACAACAGTTCTGGATTACGCAAACACAAAAACCATGGCTAAAGATATCAGTCAGCACAGATACTTGTTGCACCGAGTGGTTTCAGTTAAATTAAACTTAAGAATAATTTAAGCTAAAGAAGCCAGCAAACATAACATTTATAAAAATGAAAGGATAACAACAGTTCCAATCAAGTACTTACAGAGCAGGAGACACTAGAGCCAGGAGCACACAACAGCCAGGGGGTATTCCAGGTATTAAAGATGGCGCCTCGCAGGGCTGGACTAATTTATGTATTGGGAAAGGATTTGAGGTGGGAGGGGGGTGGGAAAAAAATGAGCGGGCAGGTAATACAGAGGAGGGGCTTCATCTATAGGTAGTTAAGCAAATTAGTGGGCGGGATGTGCTTAGAAGAGTAGGATAGGGAAATGAAGGAAAAACAGTTACTAAGCAGGGTTGGGACACTTTAGAGATAGAGAGTGAAAAGCTAACAATACTGAGGCATAGCAGGCTACAGGAGGAGAGTTACATTAAAGAGACAAGTGCAGAAACAAAAAAACTATCAGCAAAAATAAACAGTAAGCTTTGGAGGTGCTTTCAGGTAAGAAAAGGTAAGTAAACAGTAAGAAAGACTGTAGCAGTGAAAGTATGGAGGGCAGCTGTAAGAACTACAGAAAGTTTGGTGGGTGTGGTAGGGTATATCAGATTATTCCTCAACAGCTCAGATGTTGTAACGATAGAAAGGGATAATGCTGCATAAAACCAGCTTAGTTGTGGGTGCCACCTAGTGGCCAGAATGTATACTGCAGCAGATGCTGGAAGAAGGGGTATTTAAAACACAATTCCACTAGACTGAGAGTTGAATTAGGGTAGCTAAATCAAGGGGAACAAGGTTGTTTGTAAGGGATAGAGAATGGTATGGCTGCTGGGTATCCTGGCTGGATAGCGTATTAAAGTGGACTTACAATCTACTACAGGTAAAGTATCAGCTTTACTGTTGTGTTCAGCACACGTATTTTCCAGTTTCCTTTGATAACAGGGTTCTGGGTTAAAATGGCTAGGTCTCTATGCTTTAGAATGAGGAGGCAGGTATAGCTTATAGGGATCCTTAGTCACCAGGCACGAATTTTGAAAGTAATAGTGCAGGAGAGCAGGTTAAGAAACTAGGAATATAGAGAGAGAAAAATACGTAGTGAATATATAGAAAAAAAACAATCTCATAGTAATCAGGGTGAAGGCAATGGTAAATCCAGTCCATTAAACTCTAAAAAACTATTCAACTTAGTCTGCATATCAGACTACCAGCCTAAGATTATTAACCTAACATGGTGTTAAGATAAAAACAGGCCAGGCAATATGTGGGTAAGCCATAAATAAATAGTTAATCACAGTCTAACTAGTAAATAAAAACAGCTATTGCTTTACTCAAAATGCATTAAATAGCGCCAAAATGGTAGTTCAGGAGCACTGAGGTTATTTCATTAAATAAGCCAAAATTAGAATCAGGTAAACTTATAAGTAAAGGTCAACACATGTTAACGCGTCAATGTAGGAATTGGGTTATGAACTCTAAAACAGATAAAATACTCACTCATAGCTTAAGAAACAAACAATTCCCACACACTTTTTAGGTACATACAATAAATGCTGGAATTAACGACAACTAGATGTATTGCTGGCAACGTAAAGAACTAGGCAGTTAGCTAATCCACCAATTCAATGAGCAACATCCTTCTTATGAAGTTATATGCTGGGAATCTATAGGAAAAAATAAAAGCTTTGGGAAGCAATATGGTTTAACGAATCATCAGCGCTTTTAGGCTATTTTCATTATCGCCATACCAGTAGCTACTGATTGAAAAGGGCTAAAGTAATATTACTAGCGCACAATGTTTGTATATTAGTGCTACTAATGCAGTAAGAGAACAGTGTTGCCTCGCATTGTCCCATGTAGCTGGAGGAGATCTGAAAGCGCTTGAAGAAACAGGTTATTCTAGCACTTCAGTTAAGCCGAAATGAAATACAAATGTCCAACAGGTTTTAGGTTTATTATAAATGTTCTCTCAAGCAATGGAGATAAAGGCACTATCTAGACCCAGAAACGGTAATATCTAGGGTTTAGACTATACTATGCAGTTTTAATAAAACAGACTACACTATGCAGTTTTAAGAAAACAGACCTGAATGCTATCAGCATTAATGTATGTATCCAGTTCAGGTCTATGAGGTAAGGGCTCAGGAAGACTGTCTTAGGCTGTGGCCATGTCACACTAGGATTTGAGACTTGTACGAATCATAACCACTCAAAATTGAAATGGTTAGCGTAAGTTATGTTCAGAAATAGAGGGGATCACGAAATGGTGATTTCCAATACGTATAGAGATTTCCAATAAGTATACACCTATCAGTAAGGAAGAGAAAATAAAATAAAATACAGGCTACTTCAAGGAAGTATAAACCCTTATTAGGTAAAAAAGAATGTATTAATGCCCCGCACCTGTGGAGAAAGGAACGACATTAAAAAGTAGCAGCGTGCTAGAACAACAGGTGGTGTAGCTAACAACAGTTCCACATGGATTACGCAGACACAAAAACCAAGGCTAAATATATCAGCACAGATACTTGTTACAGCGAGAGATTTCAGTTAAATTAAACTTAAGAATAATTTAAGCTAAAGAAGCCAGCTAACATAACAGTTATAAAAATAAGAGGATAACATCAGTTCCAATCAAGTACTTACAGTGCAGGAGACGCTAGAGCCAAGAGCACACAAAAGCCAGGGGGTATTCCAGGTATTAAAGATGGGCCTTGCAGTGCTGGACTAATTTATGTATTGAGAAAGGATGTGAGGTGGGAGGGGGAGGGAAAAAAGATGAGCAGGCAAGTAATACAGAGGAGGGGCTTCAGCCATAGGTAGGTAAGCGAATTAGTGGGCGGGATGTGCTTAGAAGCGTAGGATAGGGAAATTAAGGGAAAACAGTTACTAAGCAGGGTCGGGACATGTAAGAGATAGAGTGAAAAGCTAGTAATACTGAGGCAAAGCAGGCTACAGGAGGAGAGTTAGATAAAAGAGACAAGTGCAGAAAAAAACTATCAGCAAGAACAAACAGTAAGCTTTGGAGGTGCTTTTGGGTAAGTAAGGGTAAGTAAAGAGTAAGAAAGACTGTAGCAGTGAAAATATGGAGGGCAGCTGTAAGAACTAGAGAAAGTTTAGTGAGTGTGGTAGGGTATATCAGATTATTCCTCAACACTCAGATGTTGTAACGAAATTCTGTAAGAAGAAAGGGATGATGCTGCATAAAACCAGCTTAGTTGAGTGTGCCACCTAATGGCCAGAACATATACTGCAGCAGACACTGGAAGAAGGGATAATTAAAATACAATTCCACTAGACTCAGAGTTGAATTAGGGTAGCTAAATCAAGGGGAACAAGGTTGTTTGTAAGGGATAGAGAGAGGTATGGCTGCAGTGTATCCTGGCCAGATAGCGTATTAAAGTGGACTTACAATCTACTACGGGTAAAGTATCAGCTTTACTATTGGGTTCAGCACACGTACTTTCCAGTTTCCTTTGATACCAAGGTTCTGGGTTAAGATGGCTAGGTCCTTATGATTTAGAATAAGGAGGAAGGTATAACTTATAGTGATCCGTAGTCACCAGGCATGAATTTTGAAAGTAATAGTGCAGGAGAGCAGGTTAAGAAGCTAGGAATAAAAAGAAAAATACGTAGTGAGTATATAAAAAAAAACAATCTCGTAGTATTCAGGTTTTAGGCAATGGTAAATCCAGTCCATTAAACACTAAAAAACTATTTAACTTAGTCTGCATATCAGACTACCAGCCTAAGATTATTAAGCTAACATGGTATTAAGCTGAAACAGGCTAGGCAGTATGTGGGTAAGCCATAAATAAATAGCTAATCACAGTCTAACTAGTAAATGAAAACAGCTATTGCTTTACTCAAAATGCATTAAATAGTGCCAAAATGGTAGTTCAGGAGCAGTGAGGTTATTTCATTAAATAAGCCAAAAGTAGAATCAGGTAAACATATAAGTAAAGGTTCAGTTCAACACATGTTAACACATCAGTGTAGGAATTGGGTTTTGAACTCTAAAACAGATAAAATACTCACTCATAGGCTTAAGAGACAATTAAACAATTCCCACACAATTTTTAGGTAAATAAAATCAATGCTGGAATTAGTGACAGCTAGATGTTTTGCTGGCCACGTAAAGAACTAGGCAGTTAGCGAATCCACCAATTCAACTTATTATGAAGTTGTATGCTGGGAATCTTTAAGAAAAAATAAAGGCTTTGGGAAGCAATATGGTTTAAGGAATCATCAGCGCTTTTAGGCTATTTTCATTATCTCCATACCAGTAGCTACTGACTAAAAAGGGCTAAAGTAATATTACTAGCGCAAAATGTTTGTATATTAGTGCTACTAATGCAGTATGAGAGCAGTGTTGCCACGCATTGTCCCACATAGCTGGAGGAGATCTGAAAGCACTTGAAGAAACAGGTTATTCTAACACTTCAGTTAAGCCAAAATGAAATACGAATGTCCAACAGGTTTTAGGTTTATTATAAACGTGCCCTCAAGCAATGGAGATAAAGGCACTATCTAGACCCAGAAATGGTAATATCTGGGGTTTAGACTATACTATGCAGTTTTAATAAAACAGACTAAACTATTCAGTTTTAAGAAAATAGACATGAATGCTATAAGCATTAATGTATGTATCCAGTTAAGGTCTATGAGGTAAGGGCTCACAAAGACTCTCTTAGGCTGTCGCCATGTTGCACTAGGATAGGAGACTTGTACGAATCATAACCACTCAAAATTTAAATGGTTAGCGTAAGTTATGCTCACAAATACAGGGGATCACGAAATGGTGATTTCCAATACGTATAGAGATTCCCAATACGTACAGAGATTTCCAATAAGTGTACACCTATCAATAAGGAAGAGAAAATAAAATAAAATAAAATGCAGGCTACTTCAAGGAAGTATAAACCCTTATTAGATAGAAAACAATGTATTAATGCCCCGCACACGTGGAGAAAGGAACAACATTAAAAAGTAGCACCATGCTAGGTTAACAGGTGGTGTAGCTAACAACACTTCCACGTGGATTAAGCAGACACAAAAACCATGGCTAAAAGATAGCAGTCAGCACAGATACTTGTTACAGCGAGTGGTTTCAGTTAAATTAAACTTAAGAATAATTTAAGCTAAAGAAGCCAGCAAACATAACATTTACAAAAATAAGAGGATAACAACAGTTCCAATCAAGTACTTACAGAGCAGGAGACGCTAGAGCCAGGAGCACACAACAGCCAGGGGGTATTCCAGGTATTAAAGATGGCGTCTCGCAGAGCTGGACTAATTTATGTATTGGGAAAGGATTTGAGGTGGGAGGGGGTGGGGAAAAGATGAGCAGGCTGGTAATACAGAGGAGGAGCTTAATCTATAGTTAGTTAAGCAAATTAGTGGGGAGATGTGCTTAGAAGCGTAGGATAGGGAAATGAAGGGAAAACAGTTACTAAGCAGGGTCGGGACACTTTATAGATAGAGACTGAAAAGCTAGTAATACTGAGACATAGCAGGCTACAGGAGGAGAGTTACATTAAAGAGACAAGTGCAGAAAAAAAAACTATTAGCAAAAACAAACCATAAGCTTTGGAGGTGCTTTCAGGTAAATTGGAGGTGCTTTCAGGTAAGAAAAGCTAAGTAAACAGTAAGAAAGACTGTAGCAGTGAAAGTATGAAGGGCAGCTGTAAGAACTACAAAAAGCTTGGTGGGTGTGATAGGGTATATCAGATTATTCCTCAACAGCTCAGATGTTGTAACAATATTCTCTAAGAAGAAAGGGATAATGCTGCATAAAACCAGCTTAGTTGAGGGTGCCACCTAATGGCCAGAATGTATACTGCAGCAGATGCTGGAAGAAGGGGTAATTAAAACACAATTCCACTAGACTGAGAGTTGAATTAGGGTAGCTAAATCAAGGGGAACAAGGTTGTTTGTAAGGGATAAGGAGAGGTATGGTTGCTGAGTATCCTGGCTGGCTAGCGTATTAAAGTGGACTTACAATCTACTACGGGTAAAGTATCAGCTTTACTGTTGGGTTCAGCACACATACTTTCCAGTTTCCTTTGATACCAGGGTTCTGGGTTAAAATGGCTAGGTCTCTAAGCTTTAGAATGAGGAGGCAGGTATAGCTTATAGGGATCCTTAGTCACCAGGCACGAATTTTGAAAGTAATAGTGCAGGAGAGCAGGTTAAGAAGCTAGGAATATATATAGAGAAAAATATGTAGTGAGTATATAGAAAATAAACAATCTCGTAGTAATCAGGGTGAAGGCAATGGTAAATCCAGTCCATTAAACTCTAAAAAACTATTCAACATAGTCTGCATATCAGACTACCAGCCTAAGATTATTAACCTAACATGGTATTAAGTTAAAAACAGGCCAGGCAATATGTGGGTAAGCCATAAATAAATAGTTAATCACAGTCTAACTAGTAAATACAAACAGCTATTGCTTTACTCAAAATGCATTAAATAGTGCCAAAATGGTAGTTCAGGAGCACTGAGGTTATTTCATTAAATAAGCCAAAAGTAGAATCAGGTAAACTTATAAGTAAAGGTTCTGTTAACACATGTTAACTCATCAGTGTAAGAATTGGGTTATAAACTCTAAAACAGATAAAATACTCACTCATAGCTTAAGAGACAAATAATTCCCACACACTTTTTAGGTACATAAAATAAATGCTGGAATTAACGATGGCTAGGTGTATTGCTGGTCACGTAAAGAACAAGGCAGTTAGCTAATCCACCAATTCAATGAGCAACATGCTTGTTATGAAGTTATATGCTGGGAATCTATAGGAAAAAATAAAGGCTTCGGGAAGCAATATGGTTTAAGGAATCATCAGCGCTTTTAGGCTATTTTCATTATCTCCATACCAGTGGCTACTGATTGAAAAGGGGCAAAGTAATATTACTTGCGCACAATGTTTGTATATTAGTGCTACTAATGCAGTACAAGAGCAGTGTTGCATCGCATTGACCCACGTAGCTGGAGGAGATCTGAAAGCGCTTGAAGAAACAGGTTATTCTAGCACTTCAGTTAAGCCAAAATGAAATACGAATGTCCAACAGGTTTTAGGTTTATTATAAACATGCCCTCAAGCAATGGAGATAAAGGCACTATCTAGACCCAGAAACGGTAATATCTAGGGTTTAGACTATACTATGCAGTTTTAGTAAAACAGACTATACTATGCAGTTTTAAGAAAATAGACCTGAATGCTATAAGCATTAATGTATGTATCCAGTTTAGGTCTATGAGGTAAGGGCTCACGAAGACTCTCTTAGGCTGTCGCCATGTTGCACTAGGATAGGAGACTTGTACGAATCATAACCACTCAAAATTTAAATGGTTAGCGTAAGTTATGCTCACACATACAGGGGATCAAAAAATGGTGATTTCTAATACATATAGAGATTTCCAATAAGTATACACCTATCAGTAAGGAAGAGAAAATAAAATAAAATGCAGGCTACTTCAAGGAAGTATAAACCCTTATTAGATAGAAAACAATGTATTAATGCCCCGCACACATGGAGAAAGGAACAACACTAAAAAGTAGCACTGTGCTAGGTTAACAGGTGGTGTGGCTAACAACAGTTCCACGTGGATTACACAGACACAAAAACCATGGCTAAAGATATCAGTCAGCACAGATACTTGTTACAATTAGTGGTTTCAGTTAAATTAAACTTAAGAATAATTTAAGCTAAAGAAACCAGCAAATAAGAAGTTATGTACTCACCATAACGTTCCATCTGAGTAGGTAAACTTCATTTGGCAGCAACCTATGGGTCTTCGGATCCATATCGGATCTGAGCCAGCAGTTTTCAACAGCAGAGATTCAAGCTCCAAGCTCCTCCCCCTACCCATAATCCCCTGCCAACTTTTCGTGACCTCAGATCGAGTTTGCCTAATGCAAGACCTGCACCAAATATCCAGCCTATGGTCTGACCTTGATACAATCAGATGACCAAATAGTAACATAAACATCCAATGGTCAGGGGAAAGGAGGGAGGGACAGTTGCTGCCAAATGAAGTTTACCTACTCAGATAGAACGTTATGGTGAGTACATAACTTCTTAATCTGAAGTAGTTAATTTCATTTGGGCATCAATCTATGGGACAGAGTCCCCAGCTACCTAATTCTTGGGAGGTCCTCATGGAAGGATGTTCCGGAGCACTGCAGAGCCAAAGGATGCTCTCCCTCTGGTGACCAGGTCCAACTTATAATTATTTATAAAGGTATGAGATGAAGCCCAAGTGGTTGCAGAACAAATTTCATCCAATGAAACCCTAGAACAAATTGCAGCAGATGTGGAAATTGACCTAGTAGAATAGGTGTGGACTCCCTGAGGTGCGGGCCGGCCAGAACTTTCATATGCTAGAAGAATACACTGTGATATCCACCTGGACAGTGTGACTTTTGAAATTGATTTTCCAAAATTAGATTTTGCAAAGGAAATGAACAGCTGGTCTGATTGCCTATGACCAGCTGTTCTGTGTAAATAGAAACGTAGTTGTCTATGAACATCCAACGAGTGCAACTTGTATTCGCCTTTGTTTTGGTAATTAGGAAAAAAGACTGGTAGATTAATGGTTTGATTGATATTTGATCCGGAAGCAATCTTAGGAAGAAAAGAGCGGTTGGTCCTGAGGGATACTCTATCTTTGTGAAAGATCAAATATGGCGGCTTGCAGAAAGGGCTTGTAGCTCAGACACCCTTCTGGCCGAAGTGATAGCGATGAGAAATGCTGTTTTCCAGGATAATAGTTTGAGATCCACTGAGGCTGCAGGCTCTAAGAGAGGAGCTGTCAAAGCCTGGAGCACAAGCGCTAGATCCCAAGGAGGGACTACATCCTTCACCGGGGGTCTTAGTAGGAATGTACCCTTCAAAAGGGCCTTACACAATCTGGTTGAAATCAAAGGGCCTAGGTCACGCCCCACATGATAGTGCGAAATACCTGCCAGCTGAACTCTGATCGTGGACGAGCTGGCTCCTTCGTCAAAAAGTCTAACACCGCAGGCAACGGAGCCATAAAAGGGTCTAAGTTTTGTTGCTCCACCCAAATAGAAAAATGTTTCCATTTGCTATCATACAGTCTTCTAGTAGACGGCTTGTGGGCCGCCACTAAGCTAGCTTTGACCGGGGAAGAGATACCGGGAGTCCTAGCTAGGATTGGAACTGGAGCAACCAAGCCATGATCTTCAGATCGTCCAGATTCGGGGTCGGGAGGTCTAACGGGTGCGAGATCAGATCCAGGATGGGATCCAGAATCCAGGGAGGATTCACTAGATGAGACCGTAAATAAGGGAGCCAAGCCTGACGAGGCCAGAATGGGGCAATGAGGATTATTCTGCTCCCCAGCCGTCTGGCTTTCTGTAAGAACTTCAGCATTAGAGGAAGAGGAGGGTAAGCATAGAGGAGACCAGGTGGCCAAGCATGAACCAGAGCATCTCGGGGGGATTCCCTGGGTGGGGGAATTAGAGCGAAGTAGTCGTTGCACTTCGTGTTTGAGGGAGAAGTGAAGAAATCACAACAAGGTTGACCCCATTTGGAGAATATTTGTTTCGCTACTTCGGGAGACCACTCGTATAGCGATAGAATCGTGTGACTCAGTTTGTCCGCAAGGATGTTGGACCGTCCCGGAATGTGCATTGCTATGAGAAAGCGGTTGGAGATCGCCCATTCCCACACTCTCATGGCCTCTCGGCAAAGTGGATAGGACCTGGTTCCCCCTTGTTTGTTGATATACCAGACTACCGACATGTTGTCCGTCTGGATTGCAATAGTCCCAATGGGGAGAAGGCTCTGGAGTGCTTGCAACGCCAACAGCACTGCCCTCATCTCTAGGACATTGATATGCAGTGAGGTCTCCGTGTGGTTCCATGTGCCTTGGACTATCCTGCCTAGACAATGCCCCCCCCATCCAAGGCGAGAGGCGTCCGTGGTCACCGTGGTTAGGGGATGGGGCATAACAAAGGGCCTACCTTTGAGGAGGTCCGGGGATTGGAGCCACCACAGAAGTGCCTTCCTGCAAATACTGCTGAGGTGAATGGGATGGTTTAGAGGGTAATGCAGGAAGGACCACTGGACTTGGAGGGTCCACTGTAGGACCCTCATGTTCAAACGTGCCATGGGCAGCAGGTTGATGGCAGCTGCCATCGACCCTAGGGCCCTCAGCACCAATGCTGCTGAGGGAGCTGGAGATTGAAGAATGGCCCACACATGGAGTCTCAGTTTGAAGCCAGTCTGAAGTCAAGAGGGCTAGGGACCGGTTTGTATCCAATCTGGCCCAGATTAAGTCTATGATTTGTGTCGGCAGAAGGAAAGATTTTTCTACATTGATTGTGATCCCCAGCTGGGGAGCTAGATGGAGGAAGGAATCCCTGGCCGCGCAGAGTAGATGCCTTGTGGGGGTGGTCAGGAGCCAGTCGTCCAGGCAGGGGAAGACCTGAATACCCTGGAGTCTCAGGTGGGCCGCTATTACTGACAAAACCTTGGTAAACACCCTGGGGGCTGTGGTGAGACCAAAGGGAAAGACCCTGAATTGGTAATGGCTGGCACCTAGCCGGAAGCGAAGGAACCTCCTGGAGCATCTGTCCATCAAGATGTGGTAGTACGCATCCTTGAGGTCTATAGAGCACATCCAGTTGTTCTCCTGCAAAAGGGGGACAATAGATTGAAGTGTGACCATCCAGAACATTTCCTTGGGTACTGACAGGTTCAAGAGGGATAGATTGAGAAGTGGTCTTAAGTCCCCCGTCTTTTTTGGCACCAAGAAGAACCTGGAGTAAAAGCCCAATCCGAACTGGTCTGGGGAAACGTGCTGAATAGCTCTTTTTTCAAGCAGCTGCTGGATTTCCGCAGCTGCCGCCTCCCTCTGATCAGGGGTGACATCGGGGAGGAATCTGGGATTGCGAGGGGGATGAAGAAATGGGATTTGGTAACCTCTGGATATGATACGAAGCACCCAGCAATCTGTCGTGATGGACTCCCAAGCTGCCAGGTGCCTCGAAAAATGCCCCCCAACTGCCTACAGAGTGGAGAAGTCGGGTAACCCCCTCAGGGTTGCTGCGTGGGCCAATCAGAGAATGATTCTCTAGACCCAAAACTCCTCGGACCCCCTCTGCCCCTAGGGCGGCGTCCACCCTGTCCTCCTCTGCCTTGGAAGGACTGGGTGTCCGGAGCGTCATGGGACTGTTGCGACTTCCGGAACCACATCTTCTTCTGTCCCTTTTGGTTCTTGGAGAAAGACCTCTGGGGAGCAGAGAAGCGGACTCTGACGGCAGACAATGTCTTCCCGTCCTTCTCACTCTGGACTAAAGTTTCGCGTACGGTTTTGCCAAAGAAGGCAGAACCATCAAATGGGGCATTAGCAAAAGACGCCTTAAAGGGTTCCGCAAAATCAGTGTCAGAGCCATGCCTGTCGCCTCATGACAACGCCCGCTCCGCTAGCTCTAGTGGCTCCTTCCGTAGCATGGGATAGTAGCCGCATAGAGGTAGTAGAAATCAACCGAAGAGTGGCCATTCGGGCAGAGTACATCTGTTTGTCCTCTGCCGACATGGACTCCAGGGGCGACCCAGCGTACTCTTTAATGAGGTCTCACTGGAGCCGTATGACATGTGCCATGTAGTTCAGTGACCTTACGGAGAAGGTAGCTGAACTGAAGACTCGCTTCCCAAGGCGGTCCATCGCCCGAGACTCCTTGCTAGGAGGATAGACTGAGGGACTTTCTTGGGCCAGTTCCCTCTTGGTGGCCAACGCCACCAACATGGCATCTTCTGGGGATCTCTTTCTCCAGTGCACTCTGTTGGAGGGGGGACTAAGAATCCTGTCAGGTCTCTTCGGGACTGGCGCCACAGTGTCCGTCTCCTTCCATGCCCTGGTAGTGATCAGGTCTACCAGGGGGGTCAGCTGGAGGGGACACCCAAGAGGTAGACGGGCCTGCTTCAAATGCCTCCAGGAACACAGATTCGTCCGAGGTAGGCTTTGGGGTGGACCACCCTCCCCTTATCCTGAGCATCTCCATGATGTCTCCGAAGGAGACGTCTTCGGGGGGTGTTCTTGGGGAGCCTTCCCCTTCCTCCAAATCTGTGTCCTCGGTTAAGGACTCAGGGGAGTCCAAGTGCCTCCTTTTGCACTTGCGCTTGTGAGGGTCTTCGTTGGGGGGGGCTGTCCGAGGAGGCCTCACCAGGCTCATCATGTCCCAACAAGGGATCTACCTGGGACATTAGAGCAGGCTGTCCCTGGGGCTGGGTCATGGAAGCCGGAGCCAACTGAAAGGGAGTGCGGGGCGGAGCCGTAGCTGTGGCCGGGGGCCTGGAATCCCTCAACAGAGCCCTCTCCACCACATCGAAAGCCGAAGGAGAGCTGCTCTCTCTGGGATCCGAGAGCAAACCCTCCCTCGGATCCGACGAGCGGATCGGGGCCGGCGCTGACGCTATTGGATCCGACGGGCCAGTCTGCTCTGACCTGGACGGAGCCGAAGGCAGACTGACACCCTCAGATACAAAGCTCAGCTCTCGGCTCCGAGAGCTCAGATCCACCGAAAAGGGACCCTACAGACTCGAGAGCGCTGTCGGCGCCGAAGTACCTGAAACTATCAGCGCCGACACACCCCCGGCTCCAATGCCGCTCAGCTCCGAGGACTCCAAACCCAAGAAGCGGGTTGGAGAAGGAGCAATCGGGGCAAAAAATGGGGTCAAGCTCTCCCCCGGAGGGGGGGAGGCAAGAGCACTCCCATCTGCAGTTGGGCCTGGAGGAATCTTCTCATCATCCCATCGAAATCTGCGTCCATTAGGCTTTTAGTAGACCTAGAGGAGGCCACTGAGGCGGGACGGGAGTGCCACCTCGATGACCTCGAGGGAGATCGGGCCTCCTCCGGCCCCGGTGAGAAGCAAGGTGACCGGATCTGGGAAGGAGAAGGCTCGGAGGTCTTGGAGGGAGAAGCCCGCTTAGCTGGCGGGGCCGATGTAGAAGCCTCGGCCCGCCGCTTGTGGTGCTTCTCCCTATGCTTCTCTTTTCTGGCTTCCCTATCCTCCTGGCCCGAGGTGTGAGGTTGAGTCCCAGCCAGGAGAAGAGAAGCAATCGTGGGTACTGCCACAGCTGTGGCAGGCACCACGGGGGGACCGGAGGTCAGAGCCGAGTCCGGGGGCAGAAGTCCCGCCAGAATCAACTTGGACCTCCAGTCCTTAAGTGCCCTGAGGTTGAACACCATGCAAATAGTGCATCCACAGGAGAGGTGTTCAACCCCAACGCACAACACACACCGAGTGTGGCCATCCGCTGGGGATAGCTTATGGCCACACTCGGTACATTTAGAAAAAAATGTCTTTGGGGCCTCAGACATTACTGTAAGGAAAGACACACACACACTAGGCTCCAATCACACACAGATACATGCCCTAATGCTCTCACAGGGGGGGGGGATAAGCTGAAAATAAATTTGAAGAGAAAAACTACAAGGGGAAGCTAATCACACACACACACCACTCTTTTTTGACAGAAAAGGTAAAAAAAAGATTAAATTTTTCTCACAAATCTTCACTAACACCTGGAACTCAAGGATCAAGCTGCTGGCTTCAACCACAGCAAACTAGATCTGAGGTCACGGAGGGTTGGCAGGGGATTATGGGTAGGGGAGGAGCTTGGAGCTCGGATCTCTGCTGTAGAAAATTGCCGGCTCGGATCCGATATGGATCCGAAGACCCATAGGTTGATGCCCAAATTAAGTTAACTACTTCAGATCATAACATTTATAAAAATAAGAGGATAACAACAGTTTCAATCAAGTACTTACAGAGCAGGAGACGCTAGAGCCAGGAGGACACAACAGCCAGGGGGTATTCCAGGTATTAAAGATGGTGCCTAGCAGGGCTGGACTAATTTATGCATTGGGAAAGGATTTGAGGTGGGAGGGGGCGGGAAAAAGATGAGCGGGCAGGTTATACAGAGGAGGAGCTTCATCTATAAGTAGTTAAGCGAATTAGTGGGCGGGATGTGCTTAGAAGCGTAGGATAGGGAAATGAAGGGAAAACAGTTACTAAGCAGGGTCGGGACACTTTATAGATAGAGAGTGAAAAGCTAGTAATACTGAGGCATAGCAGGCTACAGGAGGAGAGTTACATTAAAGAGACAAGTGCAGAAAAAAAACTATCAGCAAAAACAAACAGTAAGCTTTGGAGGTGCTTTCAGGTAAGAAAAGCTAAGTAAACAGTAGAAAAGACTGTAGCAGTGAAAGTATGGAGGGCAGCTGTAAGAACTACAGAAAGTTTGGTGGGTGTGGTAGGGTATATCAGATAATTCCTCAACAGCTCAGATGTTGTAACGATATTCTGTAAGAAGAAAGGGATAATGCTGCATAAAACCAGCTTAATTCAGGGTGCCACCTAGTGGCCAGAACATATACTGCAGCAGATGCTGGAAGAAGGGGTAATTAAAACACAATTCCACTAGACTGAGAGTTGAATTAGGGTAGCTAAATCAAGAGGAACAAGGTTGTTTGTAAGGGATAGAGAGAGGTATGGATGCTGAGTATCCTGGCTGGATAGCGTATTAAAGTGGACTTACAATCTACTACGGGTAAAGTATCAGCTTTACTGTTGGGTTCAGCACATGTAATTTCCAGTTTCCTTTGATACCAGGGTTCTGGGTTAAAATGGCTAGGTCTCTATGCTTTAGAATGAGGAGGCAGGTATAGCTTATAGGGATCCTTAGTCACCAGGCACAAATTTTGAAAGTAATAGTGCAGGAGAGCAGGTTAAGAAGCTAGGAATATAGAGAGAGAGAAAAATATGTAGTGAGTATATAGAAAATAAACAATCTCGTAGTAATCAGGGTGAAGGCAATGGTAAATCCAGTCCATTAAACTCTAAATAAACTATTCAACTTAGTCTGCATATCAGACTACCAACCTAAGATTATTAACCTAACTTGGTATTAAGTTAAAAACAGGCCAGGCAATATGTGGGTAAGCCATAATTAAATAATCACAGTCTAACTAGTAAATACAAACAGCTATTGCTTTATTCAAAATGCATTAAATAGTGCCAAAATGGTAGTTCAGGAGCACTGAGGTTATTTCATTAAATAAGCCTAAAGTAGAATCAGGTAAACTTATAAGTAAAGGTTCCATTCAACACATGTTAACGCATCAATGTAGGAATTGGGTTATGAACTCTAAAACAGATAAAATACTCACTCATAGCTTAAGAGACAATTAAACAATTCCAACACTTTTTAGGTACATAAAATAAATGCTGGAATTAACGACGGCTAGATGTATTGCTGGCCACGTAAAGAACTAGGCAGTTAGCCAATCCACCAATTCAATGAGCAACATGCTTGTTATGAATGTTGTATGTCACCTGGTAAATCTGGGCATACAGGGGCAATGCGGCAACTGCCTCATGTTCACAGACAATCCTCTCCTCCTACCACCCAACACTACAACCTGCGAGAGATGCACTTACATAGCCAAACTAGAAGCAAAGCTCTCTCCGGTCAAGACTGTGCTAGACAGTCAAGAGGAGAAGGCTAACACCTGCATTACACCTCTAGCAACTCATAGCCCTTCAAAACCCACACCATCAACTCCCACACATAGCAACACTAAACCCACATATGCGGAGGCCCTTAACATTAACCTGCCCAAGCAACAAGGACCTCCAAAGCCGAAATGCAAACAAACACCAGTCACAACCAAAGTGACACATAGCTCACAACACCAGTGTGCCACCCAACAGCACCTAAGGCAAGACAATGTACCCAACACTTTAGTCATAGGTGACTCTATAGTCAGGCACACTGATGTCCCACTCACCAGGCTGAACAAGGACAAAATTACAGTCAGCTGCCTGTCGGGTGTCAGGATCCGCCACATAACACATGCACTCAAGTCACTCCACAACAAGTACAAATACGACTCCGTTATTGTCCATGCTGGAGTAAATGACTTGAGACGTACCTCCCTGGACTACATGAAAAGAGACATGGAAGAGCTCTTGGATCATGGGACCCAGGCAGGTATGACCCTAGTCCTGAGTAGCATCCTGCCTTCGCCCAGAATGATACCACAGTATAAGGACAAAATGATTGACTTCAACAATTGGCTAAGCTACTGGTGTCATTCAAAGGGGATCCAGTATTTGTCTGCCTGGGAAGACATGATCGACAAACCACGATGCTTTGCCAGAGATGGTCTGCACCTGTCACCCCTGGGATTCAGGTTACTCGCTAAAGCTCTTGCCACCCCTATAGTGCCTTTTTTAGGCAAGGTTCAAAGGATAAAACCACCACCGTAACAGATACAAGCATGCAAAATCTGAAGGTAATGATACTCAATACTAGAAGTATGAACCTCAAAATGCACTCTCTTGAGGCACTCCTAAAAATGGAGAACATCGATATCTGTGCAGTGACTGAGACCTGGTTCAAGGCTCCAGAGAGCTCCCCTGCAATACCAGGCTACAATTCTTACCACACTTTTCGGCCACAAAACCAAGACCGAAACACTAAAGGTAGAGGAGTGTCCATATTCACCAAGGATATTCACACCTCCAGGCTAGTTGCCCAACACAATGCATCTGAAATTCTCCAGGTGCAACTAACACTAGGTAAGACTGCAATTCAAATTGTAGCTTGCTACAGATCCCCCACCATACCCCAAGATTATCACTACACCTTTCTAAACATACTGGAAAATATTAAGATACAACCAAACACCCTAATACTAGGTGATTTCAACTACCCTGCCATTAATTGAGAAAACTACTCGGGTACCAACTCCTTTTCCCAACGGTTCTTGGAATTCATAAATTCCAATGCCCTGGATCAACTAATCCATTGTCCCACCAGGGGCTCCAATACCCTAGACCTGGTCATTACCAACATGGGAGACAGATGCTCCACACCAGTGGTCACCCCCTCATTGGTCAGTTCTGACCATAAGCAAATCACCCTTGACATCCACATCCCACCCCCACCCCCCAGTAAGGAAACCTCCTTAAAAAACTTCTCCAAAGCCAACTTCATGCTACTGAAGTCAGAAGTGACAAACTTCACAACACCCATGCAGACAGGATCTGGAAGTTCGACTGCAGAATCCTACACTAAGGCACTGTATGAGCACATCCACTCATGCATGAATCGTGCCATCCTACATAGAACCAAGATGCTCTTCTCCAAAAAAAGGAAGCCAATCTGGTGGTCCCCTGCTATAAACAAACTATACAACAGAAGGAAGAAACTGTTGCAGAAAAGAGGAAAATCCCAGGATGTTCATAGGTTCATAGGTTCATAGGTTAGTACTACGCTAACTGCCCTTGCGAGCCATTTTTAAGGCTAGCCAGTTATCCCCTGTGAGATTCAAACCCTGTACCTTGTGTTTGTAAGGCAAACACCTTAACCATTAGGCCACCCTCCCGAATAAATAGCCCATGCAGGTCTTGAACCCAGGACCCTGTGCACTATAGCCCCAGCACTTAACCACTAAGCCATCTTCAAACAAATCATGCATCACAACAGTCACTGGGTTCTCATACAAATCATGCATTACAACCATCACTGTGTTACTCATACAAATCATGCATCACAACAGTTACTGTGTTCCTCATACAAATTATGCATCACATCCATCATTGTGTTCCTCATACAAATTGTGCACCACAACCATCACTGTGTTCCTCATAGAAATCATGCATCACAACAGTCAGTGTGTTCCTCATACAAATCATGCATCACAACAGTTACTGTGTTCCTCATACAAATTATGCATCACATCCATCATTGTGTTCCTCATACAAATTGTGCACCACAACCATCACTGTGTTCCTCACACAAATCATGCATCACAACAGTCACTGTGTTCCTCATACATAGAATGCATCACAATAATCACAGTGTTCCTCATCCAAATCATGCATCTCAACAGTCACTGTGTTCCTCATACAAATCATACATCACAACAAACATTGTGTCCTTCCAACAAATCATGCATCACAACAGACACTGTGCTCCTCATACAAATCATGCAACACAACAGTCACTGTGTTTCTCATACAAATCATGCATCACAACCATCACTGTGTACCTCATACAAATCATGCATCACAACAGTCACTGTGTTCCTCATGCAAATCATGCATCAGAGTAATCACTATGTCCCTTATACAAATTATGCAATGCAACAGTCACTGTATTCCTCATACAAATCATGCATCACAACAGTCACTGTGTTCCTCATGGAAATCATGCAACACAATAGTCACTGTGTTCCTCATACAATGCCTGCATCACAACCATCACTGTGTTCCTCATACAAATCGTGCATCACAACAGTCACTGTGTTCCTCATATAAATCATGCATCACAGCCATTACTGTTACTCATACAAATCATGCATCACAATGCTCACAGTGTTCCTCATACAAATCGTGTATCACAACAGTCGCTGTGTTCATCATACAAATCCGGCATCACAACCTCCACTGGGTTTCTCATACACATCATGCATCACAACAGTCTCTGTGTTCTTCATACAAATTATGCATAACAACAATCTCTGTGTTCCTCATACAAATTGTGAATCAAAATACTCACTGTGTTCCACATTCAAATCATGGATCAGAACACTCACTGTGTTCCTCATACAAATCATATATCAGAACAGTCACTGTGTTCCTCATATAAATCATGCATCCCAACCATCACTGTGTTCCTCACACAAATCGTGCATCACAACCAACACTGTGTTCCTAATACAAATCATGCATCACAACAGTCACTGTGTTCCTCACACAAATCGTGCATCACAACCAACACTGTGTTCCTAATACAAATCATGCATCACAACAGTCACTGTGTTCCTCATACAAATCATGCATCAGAACCGTCACTGTGTTCCTCATACAAATCATGCATCACAACATTCATTGTGTTCCTCATACAAGTCATGTATCACAACAGTCACTGTGTTCCTCATAAAAAATCATGCATCACAACAGTCACCGAGTTCATCATACAAATCATGCATCACAACAGTCACTGGGTTTCTCATACAAATCATGCATCATAACAATCGCTGTCTTCCTCATACAAATCATGTATTACAACAGTCACTGTGTTCCTCATACAAATTATACATCACAACCATCACTGTGTTGCTTATACTAATCACGCATTACAACAGTCACTGTGTTCCTCATACAAATCATACATCACAACAGTCACTGGGTTTCTCATACAAATCATGCAAAAAACTCCCTCAGCAGCCTCAATAAGAAGCTGAGATCCCACATAAAATCCTCAAAAGCTAGTTATGAAAATAAAATTGCTAAAGATTTCAAAGACAACCACGAGGCATTCTATAGTTATGCCAAGAATCTAAATGGCAATGCTCAGATCTACTCTGAACTACAACAGAATGGCATTAAATATACTGATCCCAAGAATATTGCCAATATCCTGGCACATCGATTTAGTGCCAACTTCACTCCCCTCTCATCCCCTAAAGGGCCCATCTCAATACCAAAAGATTGCCAAATTCCGATAATCACAGCCACACAGGTAGAAACAGCACTCTCCAAAGCTAAGAATACAGCATCCATGGGACCAGATGACATCCCAGGCTGTGTACTACATGAACTACAAAATGAACTGGCACCCCACCTAAGTGTCATGTTTAATCATAGCCTCACCTCAGGCTTCGTGCCCACTGAGTGGCGCACAGCTACAGTTATCCCACTCCACAAGGGAGGATCCACCTTGGATCCCGGGAACTACCGACCCATCAGTCTGACAAGCCTGATCTGCAAGGGCATGGAACGCATTATCATGGAACTTATAAACAAAGACATTGGCAACCTCCAGACACTGGGACACCACCCAGTTTGGGTTTGTGAAGGGCTGATCTTGTCTCCTGAATCTGATTGACTTCTTTGAATCGGTCTCCAGAGCTGTGGACGAGGGTAAGGAGGTCCACACAGCCTATCTGGACCTCGCCAAGGCCTTCGACACCATCCCCCATTCTGGAATCATAGATAAACTTAGTAAGCTGGGCATAAATCCCTACATCACTTGATGGGTTGCCAACTGGCTTTCTGACAGAACCCAGACTGTAAAAGTAGCTGACTCCAAATCCAGCTCCAGACAAGTGACAAGTGGAGTACCTCAGGGTTCAGTCCTGGGACCACTCTTGTTTGGCATCTACTTCTCTGAAGTACAGGCCAACATTAAGGGACTCTGGCTAACAAAGTTTGCAGATGACTGCAAACTGGGAGCCATTATTAAATCCCCAAATGATGTGGATATTCTACAAAAGGGCCTTACAGAAACAGATGCCTGGTGCCAGAGTCATGGGCTCAAGCTTAATGCCAAGAAATGTATAGTCATCCCCTTTGGAAAAAAACATGTACCCATGAACTACCACATAGGTGGCAGGACACTAAACATCGAAAGTGTGATGAGAGACTTAGGGACACAGGTGGACAGTGGTCTCACTTTCGATAACCACATCGCCACAACAGTCAGGAAATCCTTCTACGTGGCACACCTCATCACTAAGGGCTTTGCATCAGAAAAAAGGAGGTCATTGTCCCACTGTACTCATCCCTCATTAGACCCATTATAGAGTATAATGCCCCATTTGGTATGTACCTCACAAGACATCTGCAACAGCTGGAAAGGCCACAGAAATACCTCACTAAAAGAATCACAGGCCTAAAGCAGATGCCATATGCTGACCGTCTAAAAAAGCTCCAGCTATACTCTGTGGCATATTGTCTACTCAGAGGTGATCTCTGCTTAGCATACAAGGCCATGTCAAACCCTGAGCTGTTGGACATGCTCCACTTAACGAAATCCCAATCCCTCATAGCCACACGCTGCAGGGATCTAAACCTTATCATCACATTGAACAAAACATGCTGGAGGGATAGGTTCCTGACCCAGAGACTCCCCATACTCTGGAATAGACTGCCCATACATGTCAAGCAGAGCATCTCATTGGCCCTCTTCAAAAGGAACCTTGATGATTGGATGGGAGATAGGAAATTCACCCCAGTGATTATGTCAGTCACCCTGCTAGACCGGGGCCCAGAGAAGTAAATATTGTGGGAAAAAATTTCCAGGGAATTGTTATGGCTAGGCTAGGCTAGGCTAGGCTAGTACCAACCTGTGAACCTATGAACCTATGAACCTATGAAGTTATATGCTGGGAATCTATAGGAAAAAATAAAGGCTTCAGAAAGCAATATGGTTTAAGGAATCATCAGCGCTTTTAGGCTATTTTCATTATCTCCATACCAGTAGCTACTGATTGAAAAGGGGTAAAGTAATATTACTAGTGTACAATGTTTGTATATTAGTGCTACTAATGCAGTACGAGAGCAGTGTTGCATCGCATTGACCCACATAGCTGGAGGAGATCTGAAAGCGCTTGAAGAAACAGGTTATTCTAGCACTTCAGTTAAGCCAAAATGAAATACGAATGTCCAACAGGTTTTAGGTTTATTATAAACGTGCCCTCAAGCAATGGAGATAAAGGCACTATCTAGACCCAGAAATGGTAAGATCTAGGGTTTAGACTATACTATGCAGTTTTAGTAAAACAGACTATACTATGCAGTTTTAAGAAAATAGACCTGAATGCTATAAGCATTAATGTATATTTCCAATACGTATAGAGATTTCCAATAAGTATACACCTATCAGTAATGAAGAGAAAATAAAATAAAATAAAATGCAGGCTACTTCAAGGAAGTATAAACCCTTATTAGGTAAAAAAGAATGTATGAATGCCCCGCACTCATGGAGAAAGGAACGACATTAAAAAGTAGCACCGTGCTAGAATAACAGGTGGTGTGGCTAACAACAGTTCCTCATGGATTACGCAGGCACAAAACCCAAGGCTAAAGATATCAGTCAACACAGATACTTGTTACAGTGAGTGGTTTCAGTTAAATTAAACCTAAGAATAATTTAAGATAAAAAAGACAGCTAACATAACATTTATAAAAATAAGAGTATAACAGCAGTTCCAATCAAGTACTTACAGAGCAGGAGACGCTAGAGCAAAGAGCACACAAAAGCCAGGGGGTATTCCAGGTATTAAAGATGGCGCCTCGCAGGGCTGGACTAATTTATGTATTGAGAAAGGGTGTGAGGTGGGAGCGGGAGGGAAAAAGATGAGCGGGCAGGTAATACAGAGGAGGGGCTTCAGCCATATGTAGGTAAGTGAATTAGTGGGCGGGATGTGCTTAGAAGCGTAGGATAGGGAAATGAAGGGAAAACAGTTACTAAGCAGGGTCGGGACAGGTAAGAGATAGAGTGAAAAGCTAGTAATACTGAGGCAAAGCAGGCTACAGGAGGAGAGTTAGATGAACGAGACAAGTGCAGAAAAAAAATAACTATCAGCAAGAACAAAAAGGAAGTTTTGGAGGTGCTTTCAGGTAAGAAAGGGTAAGTAAAGGGTAAGAAAGACTGTAGCACTGAAAGTATGGAGGGCAGCTGTAAGAACTACAGAAAGTTTGTGGGTGTGGTAGGGTATATCAGATTATTCCTCAACAGCTCAGATGTTGCAACGATATTCTGTAAGAACGGGATAATGCTGCATAAAACAAGCTTAGTTGAGGGTGCCACCTAGCGGCCAGATCTTATACTGCAGCAGTCGCTGGAAGAAGGGGTAATTAAGACTGAGAGTTGAATTAGGGTAGCTAAATCAAGGGGAACAAAGTTATTTGTAAGGGATAGAGAGAGGTATGGCTGCTAGGTATCCTGGCTGCATAGCGTATTAAAGTGGACTTACAATCTACTATGGGTAAAGTATCAGCTTTACTGCTGGGTTCAGCACGCATACTTTCCAGTTTCCTTTGATACCAGGGTTCTGGGTTAAGATGGCTAGGTCCTTGTGCTTTAGAATGAGGAGGCAGGTAAAGCTTATAGGGATCCTTAGTCACCAGGCCTGAATTTTAAAAGTAATAGTGCAGGAGAGCAGGTTAAGAAGCTAGGAATATAGAGAAAAATACGTAGTGAGTATAGAAAAAAATCTTGTAGTATTCAGGGTGAAGGTAATGGTAAATCCAGTCCATTAAACACTAACAAACTACTCAACTTAGTCTGCATATCAGACTACCAACCTAAGATTATTAGGCTAACATGGTATTAAGCTAAAAACAGGCTAGGCAATATGTGGGTAAGCCATAAATAAATAGGTAATCACAGTCTAACTAGTAAATACAAACAGCTATTGCTTTACTCAAAATGCATTAAATAGTGCCAAAATGGTAGTTCAGGAGCACTGAGGTTATTTCATTAAATAAGCCAAAAGTAGAATCAGGTAAACTTATAAGTAAAGGTTCCGTTCAACACATGTTAACGTATCAATGTAGGAATTGGGTTTTGAACTAAAACAGATAAAATACTCACTCATAGGCTTAAGAGGCAATTAAACAGTTCCCGCACACTTTTTAAGTACATAAAATAAATGCTGGAATTAGCGATGACTAGATGTATTCCTGGCCATGTAAAGAACTAGGCAGTTAGCTAATCCACCAGTTCAATGAGCAACATGCTTGTTATGAAGTTATATGCTGAGAATCTATAGGAAAAAATAAAGGCTTCGGGAAGCAATATGGTTTAAGGAATCATCAGCGCTTTTAGGCTATTTTCATTATCTCCAAACCGGTAGCTACTGATTGAAAAGGGCAAAAGTAATATTCCAGGGCACAATGTTTGTATCTTAGTGCTACTAATGCAGTACGAGAGCAGTGTTGCATCGCATTGACCCACATAGCTGGAGGAGATCTGAAAGCACTTGAAGAAACAGGTTATTCTAGCACTTCAGTTAAGCCAAAATGAAATACGAATGTCCAACAGGTTTTAGGTTTATTATAAACGTGCCCTCAAGCAATGGAGATAAAGGCACTATCTAGACCCAGAAATGGTAAGATCTAGGGTTTAGACTATACTATGCAGTTTTAGTAAAACAGACTATACTATGCAGTTTTAATAAAATAGACCTGAATGCTATAAGCATTAATGTATATTTCCAATACGTATAGAGATTTCCAATAAGTATACACCTATCAGTAATGAAGAGAAAATAAAATAAAATAAAATGCAGGCTACTTCAAGGAAGTATAAACCCTTATTAGGTAAAAAAGAATGTATGAATGCCCCGCACTCATGGAGAAAGGAACAACATTAAAAAGTAGCACCGTGCTAGAATAACAGGTGGTGTGGCTAACAACAGTTCCTCATGGATTACGCAGGCACAAAACCCAAGGCTAAAGATATCAGTCAGCACAGATACTTGTTACAGTGAGTGGTTTCAGTTAAATTAAACCTAAGAATAATTTAAGATAAAAAAGACAGCTAACATAACATTTATAAAAATAAGAGTATAACAGCAGTTCCAATCAAGTACTTACAGAGCAGGAGATGCTAGAGCAAAGAGCACACAAAAGCCAGGGGGTATTCCAGGTATTAAAGATGGCGCCTCGCAGGGCTGGACTAATTTATGTATTGAGAAAGGGTGTGAGGTGGGAGGGGGCGGGAAAAAGATGAGCGGGCAGGTAATACAGAGGAGGGGCTTCAGCCATATGTAGGTAAGTGAATTAGTGGGCGGGATGTGCTTAGAAGCGTAGGATAGGGAAATGAAGAGAAAACAGTTACTAAGCAGGGTCGGGACAGGTAAGAGGTAGAGTGAAAAGCTAGTAATACTGAGGCAAAGCAGGCTACAGGAGGAGAGTTAGATGAACGAGACACGTGCAGAAAAAAAATAACTATCAGCAAGAACAAAAAGGAAGTTTTGGAGGTGCTTTCAGGTAAGAGACGGTAAGTAAAGGGTAAGAAAGACTGTAGCACTGAAAGTATGGAGGGCAGCTGTAAGAAGTTTGTGGGTGTGGTAGGGTATATCAGATTATTCCTCAACAGCTCAGATGTTGCAACGATATTCTGTAAGAACGGGATAATGCTGCATAAAACAAGCTTAGTTGAGGGTGCCACCTGGCGGCCAGATCTTATACTGCAGCAGTCGCTGGAAGAAGGGGTAATTAAAACACAACTCCACTAGACTGAGAGTTGAATTAGGGTAGCTAAATCAAGGGGAACAAAGTTATTTGTAAGGGATAGAGAGAGGTATGGCTGCTGGGTATTCTGGCTGCATAGCGTATTAAAGTGGACTTACAATCTACTATGGGTAAAGTATCAGCTTTACTGCTGGGTTCAGCACACATACTTTCCAGTTTCCTTTGATACCAGGGTTCTGGGTTAAGATGGCTAGGTCCTTGTGCTTTAGAATGAGGAGGCAGGTAAAGCTTATAGGGATCCTTAGTCACCAGGCCTGAATTTTAAAAGTAATAGTGCAGGAGAGTAGGTTAAGAAGCTAGGAATATAGAGAAAAATACGTAGTGAGTATAGAAAAAAAATCTTGTAGTATTCAGGGTGAAGGTAATGGTAAATCCAGTCCATTAAACACTAACAAACTACTCAACTTAGTCTGCATATCAGACTACCAACCTAAGATTATTAGGCTAACATGGTATTAAGCTAAAAACAGGCTAGGCAATATGTGGGTAAGCCATAAATAAATAGGTAATCACAGTCTAACTAGTAAATACAAACAGCTATTGTTTTACTCAAAATGCATTAAATAGTGCCAAAATGGTAGTTCAGGAGCACTGAGGTTATTTCATTAAATAAGCCAAAAGTAGAATCAGGTAAACTTATAAGTAAAGGTTCCATTCAACACATGTTAACGTATCAATGTAGGAATTGGGTTTTGAACTCTAAAACAGATAAAATACTCACTCATAGGCTTAAGAGGCAATTAAACAGTTCCCGCACACTTTTTAAGTACATAAAATAAATGCTGGAATTAGCGATGACTAGATGTATTCCTGGCCATGTAAAGAACTAGGCAGTTAGCTAATCCACCAGTTCAATGAGCAACATGCTTGTTATGAAGTTATATGCTGAGAATCTATAGGAAAAAATAAAGGCTTCGGGAAGCAATATGGTTTAAGGAATCATCAGCGCTTTTAGGCTATTTTCATTATCTCCAAACCGGTAGCTACTGATTGAAAAGGGCAAAAGTAATATTCCAGGGCACAATGTTTGTATCTTAGTGCTACTAATGCAGTACGAGAGCAGTGTTGCCTCACATTGTCCCATATAGCTGGAGGAGATCTGAAAGCGCTAGAAGAAACAGGTTATTCTAGCACTTCAGTTAGGCCCAAATGAAATACGAAGGTCCAACAGGTTTTTGGTTTATTATAAATGTGCCCTCAAGCAATGGAGATAAAGGCACTATCTAGACCCAGAAACGGCAATGTCTAGGGTTTAGACTATACTATGCAGTTTTAATAAAACAGACCTGAATGCTATAAGCATTAATGTATGTATCCAATTTAGGTCTATGAGGTAAGGGCTCGCGAAGGCTCTCTTAGGCTGTGGCCATGTCGCACTAGGATAGGAGACTCATATGAGTCATAACCACTCAAAAGTAAAATGGTTAGCGTACATTATGCTCACAAATACAGGGGATCACAAAATGATGATTTCCAATACGTATAGAGATTCCCAATACGTATACACCTATCAGTAAGGAAGAGAAAATAAAACAAAATAAAATGCAGGCTACTTCAAGGAAGTATAAACCCTTATTAGGTAAAAAACAATGTATTAATGCCCTGCACCCGTGGAGAAAGGAATGACATTTAAAAAGTAGCACCGTATGAGGTTAGCAGGTTGTGTAGCTAACAATAGTTCCACGTGGATTACGCAGACACAAAAACCATTGCTAAGGATATCAGTCAGCACAGATACTTGTTACAGCGACTGGTTTTAGTTAAATTAAACTTAGGAATAATTTAAGCTAAAGAAGCCAGCTAACATAACATTTATAAAAATAAGAGGATAACAGCAGTTCCAATCAAGTACTTACAGAGCAGGAGACGATAGAGCCAAAAGCACACAAAAGCCAGGGGGTATTCCAGGTGTTAAAGATGGCGCCTCACAGGGCTGGACTAATTTATGTATTGGGAAAGGATGTGAGGTGGGAGGGAGAGGGAAAATGATGACCGGGGAGGTAATACAGAGGAGGGGCTTCAGCTATAGGTAGGTAAGCGAATTAGTGGGCGGGATGTGCTTAGAAGCATAGGATAGGGAAATGAAGGGAAAACAGTTACTAAGCAGGGTCGGGACAGGTAAGAGATAGAGTGAAAAGCTAGTAATACTGAGGCAAAGCAAGCTACAGGAGGAGAATTAGATGAAAGAGACAAGTGCAGAAAAAAATAACTATCAGCAAGAACAAAAAGGAAGCTTTGGAGGTGCTTTCAGATAAGAAAGGGTAAGTAAAAGGTAAGAAAGTCTGTAGCAGTGAAAGTATGGAGGGCAGCTGTAAGAACTACAGAAAGTTTGTGGGTGTGGTAGGGTATATTAGATTATTCCTCAACAGCTCAGATGTTGTAACGATATTCTGTAAGAACCAAAGAAAACTGAAGCGTTTCATGTACCACTGAGCTATAACAACAAAAAAACTAAGAACGCTAATTCCACGGGCTCTTGGGATGCAAATTTCACCTAACGAAACCCTTAGTTGGCAAATACAATGCTGCTGAAGTATAAAGGTGTCAACCACTCTTGTATCATTAAAACTCCAGTTTAATAACAGACTTGGTTAAGCGCTTTCACCCACTATAATAGGGGCTTCATCAGAATAACACTAAAAGAAACTGTTACAATTTAAATAAGTGTTTTGGCGCCAATAGTATGAACATTTAAAGCAACATGTACACTTAAAAATGTTTTATACCCAAAAAATTTTAACTCATCGTATAAATTCCAATACAAAATATAGTTATTTCTCAATAAAATACAATGTATTTGCAATAATCATTTTTAAAAATTTATGTAATTCATCAATTAAAAAATTAAAAAATGCTTCTCTAATATCTGGTACATGATAAATGTTATCTTTGTGTCCTCAATTCATCAAGCTTGGTCTATTATGGTTTATGTGACAATAACATAAAGGATCTCTGCAATGGCCAAAAGGGGTTTGATGGTGACATAATCGTTAAGCCCTGGAGGTGCAGAGGCATTGGTAAACAATTGCCACCATATTTCTTTATAAGATAACATACCTTTAATATTACCCCCTCTAGGATCCATCTGAATACTATCCAATATGGCAAATTTAAAATTGTGTCTGTCACCATACTTGTTTACATGCTTGTATAGTGCATTATTTGCATCCTTGGTCCTAATGCTGTACAAATTTGCATAGATATGTTTCTTAAAGTTCCTCTCTGTCTTTCCTATGTAATATCCTGGGCATGCTACACATTTGGCTAAATAAATAATGAACTGTAGAAAAATCACTGTTCCACTGGTTAGAGCCAAATCCTTTAATGAAGTCAAAAACAAATCCAGTTCAACAATATGAGCGCTTTCATCTGCAACTAGGCAAACTTCATCAGAATAAATAAATAATGAATTTGGAATTATAGTTGCCCTGTTGGAACTTAATGTTAGTCCTGTTAATATTGTCTAGGGTAACTCCTTCTTCCTCATTGATTGCATGACACTGGTTACAACTCCCACATTTATTGGTATGCTTCTTGTCCATATCTATGCCTCTAATTATTTGTCTTCTTTCAAGATAACTCTTAATATTGCATCCCAGTTTGTTAACAAATAAAGGTTTGGGCCCTAGAATTTTAGCAATTTCTTGATCTGCTAATATAATATTCCAGTTCTCGACCATAATATTCTTTATCTTATTAACGTGTGGTCCATATTCTAGTACACAAGCTTTGTTAAATTTAGTTATCCCTATGTTATATCACCCTGGTCTTTAGGTAAATTTTCATTATAGTTGTAATTGTTCATAGGTTCATAGGTTCATACTAGGCTATCTGCCCTGGGGCAATTATAAGCCTAGCCCGATTCTGTATGGCTTACACCACCCCTTGATTTGAGTATACTGTGCCCTTTTTAAGGTTTAGTTTACTGTGCCTCTGTCTAATAGTGACATGGGAGTAATCCCTGGGACAAACCTACGATCCCCCATCCACCTATCGAGATTCTTCTTGAAGAGATTCAGTGAGGTGCTCTGCCTCACATGAACTGGAATTCTATTCCAGAGCAAAGGGAGCCTCTGGGTTATGAACCTGTCCCTCCAGCAAGTTCTATTTATTTCTGTGCTGAGGTTCATGTCCCTCGAGGCAGTGGCTCTAAGGGATTTAGATTTACTGAGGTGGAGCATGTCCATTAATTCTGGATTTGACATAGCTTTGTATGTCAGACATAGATCGCCTCGAAGTAGGCGGTATGCAACTGAGTAGAGCTGGAGTTTTTTTAACTGAGCAGCATATGGCATCTGTTTGAGACCCTTGATCCTCTTGGTGAGATACTTTTGGGGTCTTTCTAATTGCTGCAGGTGTCAGGTAAGGTACATCCCAAAAGGGGCATTGTATTCTATGATGGGCCTGATGAGGGATGAATAAAGGGCCATGATTACCTCTCTTGATCTAGATGTGAAACCCTTCGTGATGAGGTGGGCTATGTAGAAAGTCTTTCTAACCACTTTGGCAATGTGGTTTTCAAAGGAGAGATTGCTATCAACTTGGGTCCCCAGGTCCCTAATAACTTTCTCTGTACTTAATGGTTTTCCGCCTATGTGGTAATTTGTGGGCACATTGTTTTTGCCAAAGGGTATGACTATACATTTTTTGGCATTTAGCTTTAAACCATGACGCTGGCACCAGTTATCTGTCTCTGTGAGACCTTTTTGAAGGATGTTTGTGTCAGCTGGAGAGTCGATTATGGCACCCAATTTGCAGTCGTCTGTGAACTTGGTGAGCCATAGTCCTCCCACGTTTGCCTGTACCTCGGAAAAGTATATACCGAACAAGAGTGTTCCCAGGACAGAACCCTGTGGGATGCCACTTGTGACCGGTTTCGAGTCTGACATGGCTCCAGCAACTCTCACTCTGTGGGTTCTGTCTTTGAGCCAGTTTGCGACCCATCTTGTGACATAGGGGTTTATATTTAAGCTGGATAGCTTATCTATGATGCCCGAGTGGGGTATTGTGTCAAATGCCTTTGCAAGGTCCAGATAGGCTGTGTGGACTATCTTCCCTTCATCTATGGCTTTGGTGACTGTTTCGAAGAAGTCAACCAGGTTCAAAAGGCAGGATCTGCCCTTGACAAAGCCAAACTGGGTATGATCTAGTGTCTGTAGGTCCCCAATGTCTTTGTTTATGAGCTCCATGATGATCCTCTCCATAGCCTTGCAGACTAAGCTAGTCAGGCTTATGGGGCGATAGTTTCCAGGGTCTGTAGAGGCTCCACCTTTGTGGAGTGGGACCACTGTTGCTGTACGCCATTCTGTGGGCACATATCCTGTAGTGAGGCTGAGATTGTATAGCTGCTTTATTTGAGGGATTAGTTCCTCTTGGAGTTCATGTAGGACGCAACCTGGGATGCCATCTGGTCCCATGGAAGCAGTGTTTTTTGCTTTGGAGAGGGCAGCCTTCACCTGAGCATCAGAGATGTTTGGGAGGCAGCCCTCTGCCGGGATAGATACTTGCTCTTTTGGGGGGGAGGGGGGGAGAAGTTTGCACTGAACCTGTCTGCCAGGATATTGGCGATGTCTGTGGGTTCAGTGTATTTATTTTTTGTCATTTAGAATCAACTCAGAACAAGTCTGGGAGTTGCATCCCAGGTTCCTAACTTAACTGAAAAAAGCCTTATGATTGTCTTTGGTGTCCTGTGCAATTTTTCTCTCGAAGCTGGCCTTGGAGGATTTTATGAGGGATCATAATATTTTGCTAGTACTGATCAGAGATGCCATCCCTATTAGGGATTTTGCTCTATCATGTAGTAGCTTCCTCCTTCTGTTGTACAGTTTATTTATGGCAGGGGTCCACCAGACTGGACGCCTGCCTTTGGATGATTGGGTCTTGGTTTTGTTTGGGATAGCATGATCCATGCATTCCTGGAGATGTCCGTAGAATGCGTTTATATAGGATTCTGCAGTTTGGGCCGTAGTTTCCACTGGCCCTGGGGCCTTGAAGGATTCCACTTTGGTTTTGAGAAGTGAGTTCGCTTTTGAGAAGTTTTTCACTGTGGTTTTCTGGGCTGGGGATGGGGTCGGGATGTGGACATCCAGTGAAATTAATTTATGGTCTGATCTTACCAATGAGGGATATACTTCTGGTGTGGAGCATAGAGTCCCCATGTTGGTAATGATCAGGTCTAGTATGTTGTCCCCTCTTGTGGGAGTGGTGACTAGTTGTTCCATAGCATTTGAGTTTATAATTTCCAGGAACCTTTGGGCTAAGGTGCTGGGGCTTGAGTAGTGCTCCCAGTCAATGTTTGGGTAGTTGAAGTCACCCAGTATAATGGTGTTCGGAGAGATCTTCATGTTCTCCAACGTTTTCAGGAAAGCCGAGTGGGATTCCTGACTTTGAGAGGGTGGTCTGTAGGATGCTATAAACTGAAAAGCAGTTTTGCCCACTGTTAGTTGCACATGAATGGTCTCTGATACTTCGTGCAATGCCACTAACCTGGAGGTGTGGATATCCTTGATAAATATGGAAACTTCCCCTCCTTTTGTGGTTCGGTCCGGGTTTTGGGGCCGAAAAGCATGATATGAGGTATAGCCTGGTAGTGCTGGGGTGCTCTCTGGAGCCTTGAACCAGGTTTCTGTCACTGCACAGATATCGATGTTCTCCATACTGAGGAGAGCTTTGAGTGCATGCATCTTGAGGTTAAGACTTCTGGCATTAAGCAGCATTACCCTTAGTTTCTTGTTCCTTGTGCTGTCTATGGGGTGGGTTTGACTTTTGAGCCTTGCCTAAAAAGGCACTATGGGGTGGCAAGAGCCTTTGCCAATATCCAAAAGCCCAGTGGTGACAGGTGCAAGCCGTCCCTAGTGAAGCAACGTGGCTTGTCGAGCATGTCATCCCAGGCTGACAGACACTGGATCCCCTTTGAATGACACCAAAATTTTAGCCAATTGTTAAAATCGATCATTTTGTCTTTGTACTGTGGCATCATTCTAGGTGAGGGTAAGATGCTGCTCAAGGTCAGGGTCATACCAGCCTGGGCTACATGATCAGAGGGCTCCTCTATGTCTCTTTTCATGTAGTCCAGGGAGGTACGTCTCAGGTCATTCACACCAGCATGTACAATGACTGAGTCATATTTGTATTTGCTTTGGAGTGACCTGAGTGCTTGTGTTATGTGGCAGATCCTAGCACCTGACAGGCAGCTCACCGTGACCTTCTCTTTATTCAGCCTGGTGAGCGGGACGTCAGTGTGTCTGACAATAGGGTCACCTATTACAAGAGTATCAGGTGTGTTATTCAGCCTTAAGGGCTGTGACTGCTTGGCACACTGACTTTGTGGGCTATGTGTTGTGTGTGTTTTGTTTTGAGGTAGCGTTTGCTTGGATGTCTGCTTTGGAGGTCTCTGTTGCTTAGGTAGATTTTTATTTAGAGCCTCCAAGTATGTTTTTGTGTATTTATGTGTTTGGTTCGCTGATGTGGTGGGACTATGTGATACTGGAATTGTGTTGTGTGAGGTTACCTTCTCCTCCTGACTGGTTACACCAGTTTTGAGATGAGAGAGCTCAGCCTCCAGTTTGGCTAAATAGTTGCATCTCTCACATATATTTGAACCTGTTTGGAGGAGGAGAGGGTTGTCTGTGTACATGAGACAGTTGTAACATTGCCTCAAAATTCCCAGATTCACCAGCTGGACTGGAGAGGAAACCATTGACTGACCTTTGGACATGCTAGAGTATTATAGGGAAACTGAATTTAAGATGGACCAATAGAGGACAGGGTAATCGTAGAGAGTATAAGAGTAAATAGTGCTTATGGTTTAATAGTGCTAACTTGTAGGATTACTTAATTGGACCAGTGAAGGGCCTTAGAATGAGAATATGGTGTTTAAATTGAGAGATAGAGCAGTTCTAAGGGAAAAAGTGAAGAGCAGACTTTGTGGAGCCAAGAATGGTTTAAACATAATTAGGCAGCGCTGCCCGCTGTTGCGCTATGCACAAAAACGCGCAAAACCGCGCAAAAGAGGGTTTTAAGAGAGGAAGATGAAGGAGTTTGGAATTGACCCAAAGTGGCCAATAAAACTACAGTTTCAAGTCAGTAACCACTCCCACAGTGGCAGGCAAGCTGCTCAATGTTTTTCACTGCCACTGACCAACAGAGAGACTTCCCTTTAGCCAAAGCAAAAAAATGGCCTCCAAGAAACTTACAAACAGTTCAAAAACAGCAAGCCTGTAACTGAACTTTTTTTAAATCTCAGAAAAGTGGGAAAAAGCAAGATTTTTTTGTTTTTTTGTTTTTTTCAGAGATAGCAGAGGTTCACAAGTATCAACAAGTTATAACAGTGCAGTAAATGACCCCACACAAGAGTGCTAGGCCAAAGACAGATAAAATGCAAGTTTTGAGAAAAAAATGATTTTAAAAATAAGTGCAAACAGGAAATTCAGTAAACGGCTCTAGGTTGTGCTCTAAATACAGTTACTAATGCAGAAATCAAGTTTAACAAGCCAGAAAATGCTCAAAATAGGTGGCTATGAAGAAAAACTTAGCAAATAAACAGAGGAAAAATACTTAATCTCAAAAGTGGCTCCTTTCTTCTCTCAGCATTTTCTCCTCTTGGTGGGTGCTTCACCAACAGCCAACAAGCCTGAAAAGATGCCAAAACCACGAGGCAACCAGGTTTTAAGAGAGGAAGATGAAGGAGTTTGGAATTGACCCAAAATGGCCAATAAAACTAGAGTTTCAAGTCAGTAACCACTCCCACAGGGGCAGGCAGGCTGCTCAATGTTTTTCACTGCCACTGATCAACAGAGAGACTTCCCTTTAGCCCAAGCAAAAAATGACCTCCAAGAAACTTACAAACCTAACAAACTTACAATTCCAAACAAGGGAATATATTTACCTCCCCATTCTTTATTGACATATTTACTCACTTTCATCACCATATTCATGTTGTAACCTCTATCTCTAAATAAGGTAGTAATAAATTGAACTTCCTCTAACATTTCAGAATGTAGTGATGTCATTCTAATAGCTCTTATAACCTGTCACTTGTAAATATTAGTTAATAATTTCCTGGGGTGGTTGCTTGAATATTCTAAATATCCATTGGATTATTTCTGTAAATTCGAGACTTAAAGCTCCTTTCCCCTTTCGAAATATAGGTGTCTAAATAAGCAATTTCCTCGTAACTACTAAATTAAGCGAACTTCAGGAAGTCACTGCTGAGATTAAGATGTTCCAAAAAGTTGTTCAAAATGGTTGGGCTGCCATCCCATAGAATATAAATGTCGTCAAGAAAACGGGAGTAGTATTTAATATGTTTATAATATTCACTTTGGAAGACTATAGTTTCTTCCCAGTCAAGCATGACCAAATTGGCAAATATGGGGGCACAAGCGGCCCCCATAGCTACTCCTCTAGTTTGTCTAAAATACTCCCCCTCATAATATATATAGTTGTGGTCTAAAACTAATGACATCAGTTCAAGGATGAGACAAAACTTGTCCCAGTCTAAGTACGCATATTTCCTTACACTTTTCGTAAAGGCTTCCAGGCCTTCATCTTTGGGGATGCAAGAAAAGAGATCTATGACATCTATAGTAACGAATAACAGATCCTCTTTCCATAAGTTTTCTGGGTAATTTTTCAGGAATTCCCAGGAATCCTTAACTATATGTGGGATCTTGTCATGCATATGTTTAAGCATAGTGTCCACTGCTTCTCCCATAGGGAACATGTTGGATCTGCTCCCAGAAATGATGGGTCTGAAGGGTGGGTTATCAATATTTTTATGTACCTTTGGAATTCCTACAAGAGATGCTAGTAAAGGCTGTTCAACTTTCAAAAATGTATAAGTGTCTTCAGTAATTCTTTGTCTATTAGAAATTCTTCCACATGCATGTCTATACGCCTATATGCAATGTTAATTTTGTTCATGGAAACAGTTTCATAGTTACCTGACAAGTATAGTATATCATGCATTTTGGAGGCATATTCCATACTGTCATAAATGTTGATAACCCACCCACCTAGTGGCCAGAACGTATACTGCAGCAGACACTGGAAGAAGGGGTAATTAAAACAGAATTCCACTAGACTGAGGGTTGAATTAGGGTAGCTAAATCAAGGAGAACAAGATTGTTTGTAAGGGATAGAGAGAGGTATGGCTGCTGGGTATCCTGGCTGGATAGCAATTTTAAAGTGGACTTACAATCTACTATGGGCAAAGTATCAGCTTGACTGCTGGGTTCAGCACACATACTTTCCAGTTTCCTTTGATACCAGGGTACTGGGTTAAGATGGCTAGGTCATTATGCTTTAGAATGAGGAGGGTGGTATAGCTTATAAAGATCCTTAGTCACCAGGCCTAAATTTTGAAAGTGATAGTGCAGGAGAGCAGGTTAAGAAGCTAGGAATATATAGAGAGAAAATACATAGTGAGTATATAAAAAAAAAAACAATCTCGTAGTATTCAGGGTGAAGGCAATGGTAAATACAGTCCATTAAACACTAAAAAAACTACTCAACTTAGTCTGCATATCAGACTACCAGCCTAAGATTATTAAGGTAACACGGAATTAAGCTAAAAACAGGAAAGGCAATATGTGGGTAAGCCATTAATAAATAGCTAATCACAGTCTAACTAGTAAATGAAGAAGTAAATACAAACAGCTATTGCTTTACTCAAAATGCATTAAATAGTGCCAAAATGGTAGTTCAGGAGCAAGGAGGTTATTTCATTAAATAAGCCAAAAGTAGAATCAGTTAAACTTATAAGTAAAGGTTCTGTTCAACACAAGTTAACGCATAAATGTAGGAATTGGGTTTTGATCTCTAAAACAGATAAAATACTCACTCATAGGCTTAAGCGACAATTAAACAATTCCCACATACTTTTTAGGTACATAAAATAAATGCTGAAATTAGTGACAGCTAGATGTATTGCTGGCCACATAAAGAACTAGGCAGTTAGCTAATCCACCAATTCAATGAGCAACATGCTTGTTATGAAGTTATATGCTGGGAATCTACAGGAAAAAATAAAGGCTTCGGGAAGCAATATGGTTTAAGGAATCTTCAGCAATTTTAGGCTATTTTCATTATCTCCATACCAGTAGCTACTGATTGAAAAGGGCTAAAGTAATATTACTAGCACACAATTTTTGTATATTAGCGCTACTAATGCAGTACGAGAGCAGTGTTACATCGCATTGTCCCACGTAGATAGAGGAGATCTGAAAGTGCTAGAAGAAGCAGGTTATTCTAGCACTTCAGTTAAGCCCAAATGAAATACGAAGGCCCAACACGTTTTAGGTTTATTAAAAACGTGCCCTCAAGTAATTGAGATAAAGACACTATCTAGACCCAGAAACAGTACTATCTAGGATTCAGACTATACTATGCGGTTTTAATAAAACAGACCTGAACTCTATAAGCATTAATATATGTATCCAGTTTAGGTCTATGAGGTAAGGGCTCGCAAAGACTCTCTTAGGTTGTGGCTATGTCGCCCTAGGATAGGAGACTTGTACGAGTCATAACCACTCAAAATTGATATGGTTAGCATACGTTATGCTCACAAATACAGGGGATCATGAAATGGTGATTTCCAATACATATAGAGATTCCCAATACGTATGCACGTATCAGTAAGGAAGAGAAAATAAAATAAAATAAAATGCAGGCTACTTCAAGGAAGTATAAACCCTTATTAGGTAAAAAAACAATGTATTAATGCCCTGCACCCATTGAGAAAGGAACGACATTAAAAAGTAGCACCATGCTAGGTTAACAGGTGGTGTAGCTAACAACAGTTCCACGTGGATTACGCATACATAAAAACCATGGCTAAAGATATCAGTCAGCACAGATACTTGTTACAGTGACTGGTTTCAGTTAAATTAAATTAAGAATAATTTAAGCTAAAGAAGTCAGGTAACATAACATTTATAAAAATAAAAGGATAACAGAAGTTCCAATCAAGTACTTACAGAGCATAAGACGCTAGAGCCAGGGGCACACAACAGCCAGGGGGTATTCCACATATTAAAGATGGCGCCTCACAAGGCTGGACAAATTTATGTATTGGGAAAGGATGTGAAGTGGGAGGGGGAGGGAAAAGATGAGCAGGCAGGTAATACAGAAGAGGGGCATCAGCTATAGGGAAGTAAACAAATTAGTGGGGGGGGTGTGCTTAGAAGCGTAGGATAGGGAAATGAAGGGAAAATAGTTACTAAGCAGGGTCAGGACAGGTAAGAGATAGAGAGTGAAAATCTAGTAATACAAAGCAGGCTACATGAGGAGAGTTAGATTAAAGAGACAAGTGCAGAAAAAAAAAACTATCAGCAAGAACAAACAGTAAGCCTTGCAGGTGCTTCCATGTAAGAAAGGGTAAGAAAAAGGTAAGAAAGACTGTAGCACTGAAAGTATGGAGGGCAGCTGTCAGAATTACAAAAAGTTTAGTGGGTGTGGTAGGGTAAATCAGATTATTCCTCAACAGCTCAGATGTTGTAACTATATTCTGTAAGAAGAAAGGGATAATGCTGCATAAAACCAGCTTGGATGAGGGTTCCACCTAGTGGGCAGAACGTATACTGCAGCAGAATCTTAAAGAAGGGGTAATTAAAACACAATTCCACTAGACTGAGAGTTGAATTAGGGTAGATAAATCAAGGGGAACAAGATTGTTTGTAAGGGATAGAGGGATGTATGGCTGCTGGGTATCCTGGCTGGATAGCGTATTAAAGTGGACTTACAATCTACTCCAGGTAAAGTATCAGCTTTACTGTTGGGTTCAGCGCACGTACTTTCCAGTTTCCTTTGATACCAGGGTTCTGGACTAAGATGGCTAGGTCCTTATGCTTTACAATGAGGAGGCAGGTATAGCTTATAGGGATCCTTAGTCACCAGGCATGAATTTTGAAAGTAAATGTGCAGGAGAGCAGGTTAAGAAGCTGGGAATATAGAGAGAGTAAAATATGTAGTGAGTATATAAAAAAAAGCAATATTGTAGTATTCAGGGTGAAGGCAATGGTAAATCCAGTCCATTAAATAATAAAAAGCTACTCAACTTAGTCTGCATATCAGACTACCAGTCGAAGATTATTAAGCTAACATGGTATTAAGCTAAAAACTGGCTAGGCAATATGTGGGTAAGCCAAAAATAAATAGATAATCACAGTCTAACTAGCAAATGCAAACAGTTATTCCTTTACTCAAAATGCATGAAATAGTGCCAAAATGGTAGTTCAGGAGCACTGAGGTTATTTCATTAAATAAGCCAAAAGTAGAATCAAGTAAACCTATAAGTAAAGGTTCCGTTCAACACATGTTAACGTATCAATGTAGGAATTGGGTTATGAATTCTAAAACAGATAAAATACTCACTCGTAGCTTAAGAGACAATTAAACAATTCCCACACACTTTTTAGGTACATAAAATAAATGCTGGAATTAGCGACGGCTAGATGTATTGCTGGCCATGTAAAGAACTAGGCAGTTAGCTAATCCACCAGTTCTATGAGCAACATGCTTGTAATGCAGTTATATGCTGGGAATCTATAGGAAAAAATAAAGGCTTCAGGAAGCAATATGGTTTAAGGAATCATCAGCGCTTTTAGGCTATTTTTGTTATCTCCATACCGTTAGCTACTGATTGAAAAGGGCTAAAGTAATATTACTAGCGTACAATGTTTGTATATTAGTGTTACTAATGCAGTACAAGAGCAGTGTTGCCTTGCATTGTCCCACGTAGCTGGAGGAGATCTGAAAGCGCTAGAAGAAACAGGTTATTCTAGCACTTCAGTTAAGTCCAAATGATATATGAAGGTCCAACAGGTTTTAGGTTTATTATAAACGTGCCCTCAAGCAATGGAGATAAAGACACTATCTAGACCCAGAAATGGTAATATCTAGGGTTTAGACTATACTATGCAGTTTTAATAAAACAGACTATACTATGCAGTTTTAATAAAACAGACCTGAACGCTATAAGCATTAATGTATGTATCCAGTTTAGGTCTATGAGATAAGGGCTCGCGAAGACTCTGTTAGGCTGTGGCCATGTTGCACTAGGATAGGAGACTTGTACATGTCATAACCACTCAAAATTGAAATAGTTAGCATACGTTATGCTCACAAATACAGGGGATCACGAAATGGTGATTTTCAATATGTATAGGATTCCCAATGCAAATTCACGTATCAGTAAGGAAGAGAAAATAAAATAAAATGCAGGTTACTTCAAGGAATTATAAACATTTATTAGGTAAAAAACAATGAATTAATGCCCCGCACCCATGGAGAAAGGAACGACATTAAAAAGTAGCACCATGTTAGGTTAACAGGTGGTGAGGCAAACAACAGTTCCACGTAGATTACTCAGACAATAAACCATGGCTAAAGATATCAGTCAGCACAGATACTTGTTACAGTGACTGGTTTAATTAAACTTAACAATAATTTAAGCTAAAGAATCCAGCTAACATAACATTTATAAAAATAAGAGGATAACAGCAATTCCAATCAAGTACTTACAGAGCAGGAGATGCTAGATCCAGGAGCACACAACAGCCAGGGGGTATTACAGGTATTACAGGTATTAAAGATGGCCCTTGCAGGGCTGGACTAATTTATGTATTGGGAAAGGATGTGAGGTGGGAGGGGGAGGGAAAAAGATGAGCAGGCGGGAAATACAGAGGAGGAGCTTCAGCTATAGGTAGGTAAGCGAATTAGTGGGCAGGATGTGCTTAGAAGCGTAGGATAGGGAAATAAAGGAAAAACAGTTAATAAGCCAAGTCGGGACAGGTAAGAGATAGAGAGTGAAAAGCTAGTAATACTGAGGCAAAGCAGGCTACAGGAGGAGAGTTAGATTAAAGAGACAAGTGCAGAAAAAAAAATATCAGCAAGAACAAACAGTAAGCTTTGGAGGTGCTTTCAGGTAAGAAAGATAAATAAAGGGCAAGAAAGACTGTAGCAGTGAAAGTATGGAGGGCAGCTGTAAGAAGTACAGAAAGTTTAGTGGGTGTCGTAGGGTATATCAGATTATTCCTCAACAGCTCAGATGTTGTAACGATATTCTGTAAAATGAAAGGGAAAATGCTGCATAAAACAAGCTTAGTTGAGGTTGCCACCTAGTGGCCAGAACGTATACTGCAGCAGAATCTGGAAGAAGGGGTAATTAAAACATAATTCCACTAGACCGAGAGTTGAATTAGGGTATATAAATCAAGGGGAACAAGGTTGTTTGTAAGGGATACAGAGAGGTATGGCTGCTAGGTATCCTGGCTGGATAACGTATTAAAGTGGACTTACAATCTACTACGGGTAGAGTATCAGCTTTACTGTTGGGTTCAGCACACGTACTTTCCAGTTTCCTTTGATACCAGTGTTCTGGGTTAAGATGGCTAGGTCCTTATGCTTTACAATGAGGAGGCAGGTATAGCTTATAGGGATCCTTAGTCACCAGACACAAATTTTGAAAGTAATAGTGCAGCAAAGCAGGTTAAGAATCTAGGAATATATACAGAGAAAAATACATAGTGAGTATATAAAAAAAACAATATTGTTGTATTCATGGTGAAGGCAATGGTAAATCCAGTCCATTAAACACTAAAAAACTACTCAACTTAGTCTGCATATCAGACTACCAGCCTAAAATTATTAAGCTAACATGGTATTAAGCTAAAAACAGGCTAGGCAATATGTTGGTAAGCCATAAATAAATAACTTATCACAGTCTAACTAATAAATACAAACAGCTTTTGCTTTACTCAAAATGCATTAAATAGTGCCAAAATGGTAGTTCAGGAGCACTGAGGTTATTTCATTAAATAAGCCAAAAGTAGAATCAGGTAAACTTATATGCAAAGGTTCCGTTCAACACATGTTAACGCATCAATGTAGGAATTGGGTTATGAACTCTAAAACAGATAAAATACTCACTCATAGCTTAAGAGACAAACAATTCCCACACACTTTTTAGGTACATAAAATAAATGCTGGAATTAGGGATGGCTAGATGTATTGCTAACCACGTAAAGAACTAGGCAGTTAGCTAATCCATCAGTTCAATGAGCAACATGCTTGTTATGAAGTTGTATGCTGGGAACCTATAGGAAAAAGAAAGGCTTCGGGAAGCAATATGGTTTAAGGAATCATCAGCGCTTTTAGGCTATTTTCATTATCTCCAAACCGGTAGCTACTGATTGAAAAGGGCTAAAGTAATATTCCAGGGCACAATGTTTGTATCTTAGTGCTACTAATGCAGTACAAGAGCAGTGCTGCCTCACATTGTCCCATGTAGCTGGAGGAGATCTGAAAGTGCTAGAAGAAACAGGTTATTCTAGCACTTCAGTTAAGCCCAAATGAAATACGAAGGTCCAACAGGTTTTAGGTTAATTATAAACGCGCCCTCAAGCAATGCAGATAAAGGCACTATCTAGACCCAGAAACGGTAATGTCTAGGGTTTAGACTATACTATGCAGTTTTAAGAAAACAGACCTGAACGCTATAAGCATTAATGTATGTATCCAGTTTAGGTCTATGAGGTAAGGGCTCACGAAGACTCTCTTAGGCTGTGGCCATGTCGTACTAGGATAGGAGACTTGTACGAATCATAACCACTCAAAATTGAAATGGTTAGCGTAAGTTATGCTCACAAATACAGGGGATCACGAAATTGTGATTTCCAATACGTATAGAGATTTCCAAAAAGTATACACCTATCAGTAAGGAAGAGAAAATAAAATAAAATACAGGCTACTTCAAGGAAGTATAAACCCTTATTAGGTAAAAAAGAATGTATGAATGCCCCACACTCAAGGAGAAAGGAACGACATTAAAAAGTAGCACTGTGCTAGAATAACAGGTGGTGTAGCTAACAATAGTTCCTCATGGATTACGCAGGCACAAAACTGAAGGCTAAAGATATTAGTCAGCACAGATACTTGTTACAGCGAGTGGTTTCAGTTAAATTAAACTTAAGAATAATTTAAGATAAAAAAGCCAGCTAGCATAACATTTATAAAAATGAGAGTATAACAGCAGTTCCAATCAAGTACTTGCAGAGCAGGAGACGCTAGAGCAAAGAGCACACAAAAGCCAGGGGGTATTCCAGGTATTAAAGATGGCGCCTCACAGGGCTGGACAAATTTATGTATTGGGAAAGGATGTGAAGTGGGAGGGGGAGGGAAAAGATGAACGGGCAGGTAATACAGAGGAGGGGCATCAGCTATAGGTAAGTAAGCGAATTAGTGGGCGGGATGTGCTTAGAAGGGTAGGATAGGAAAATGAAGGGAAAATAGTTACTAAGCAGGGTCCAAACAGGTAAGAGATAGAGAGTGAAAATCTAGTAATACAAAGCAGGCTACAGGAGGAGAGTTAGATTAAAGAGACAAGTGCAGAAAAAAAACTATCAGCAAGAACAAATAGTAAGCCTTGCAGGTGCTTCCAGGTAAGAAAGGGTAAGAAAAGGGTAAGAAAAACTGTAGCACTGAAAGTATGGAGGGCAGCTGTCAGAACTACAAAAAGTTTAGTGGGTGTGGTAGGGTATATCAGATTATTCCTCAACAGCTCAGATGTTGTAACGATATTCTGTAAGAAGAAAGGGATAATGCTGCATAAAACCAGCTTAGTTGAGGGTTCCACCTAGTGGGCAGAACGTATAGTGCAGCAGAATCTTGAAGAAGTGGTAATTAAAACACAATTCCAATAGACTGAGAGTTGAATTAGGGTAGATAAATCAAGGGGATCAAGGTTGTTTGTAAGGGATAGAGAGAGGTATGGCTGCTGGGTATCCTGGCTGGATAGCGTATTAAAGTGGACTTACAATCTACTACGGGTAAAGTATCAGCTTTACTGTTGGGTTCAGCACACGTACTTTCCAGTTTCCTTTGATACCAGGGTTCTGGACTAAGATGGCTAGGTCCTTATGCTTTACAATGAGGAGGCAGGTATAGCTTATAGGGATCCTTAGTCACCAGGCATGAATTTTGAAAGTAATAGTGCAGGAGTGCAGGTTAAGAAGCTGGGAATATAGAGAGAGTAAAATATGTAGTGAGTATATAAAAAAAAACAATCTTGTAGTATTCAGTGTGAAGGCAATGGTAAATCCCGTCCATTAAAGAATAAAAAGCTACTCAACTTAGTCTGCATATCAGACTACCAGTCGAAGATTATTAAGCTAACATGGTATTAAGCTAAAAACTGGCTAGGCAATCTGTGGGTAAGCCAAAAATAAATAGATAATCACAGTCTAACTAGCAAATGCAAACAGTTATTCCTTTACTCAAAATGCATTAAATAGTGCCAAAATGGTAGTTCAGGAGCACTGAGGTTATTTCATTAAATAAGCCAAAAGTAGAATCAAGTAAACTTATAAGTAAAGGTTCCGTTCAACACATGTTAATGTATCAATGTAGGAATTGGGTTATGAACTCTAAAACAGATTAAATACTCACTCATAGCTTAAGAGACAAACAATTCCCACACACTTTTTAGGTACATAAAATAAATGCTGGAATTAGCGACGGCTAGATGTATTGCTAGCCACGTAAAGAACTCGGCAGTTAGCTAATCCACCAATTCAATGAGCAACATGCTTGTTATGAAGTTATATGCTGGGAATCTATAGGAAAAAGAAAGGCTTCGGGAAGCAATATGGTTTAAGGAATCATCAGCGCTTTTAGGCTATTTTCATTATCTCTATACCGGTAGCTACTGATTGAAAAAGGGTAAAGTATTATTACTAGTGCACAATGTATATTAGTGCTACTAATGCAGTATGAGAGCAGTGTTGCCTCACATTGTCCCACGTAGCTGAAGGAGATCTGAAAGCGCTAGAAGAAACAGGTTATTCTAGCACTTCAGTTAAGCCCAAATGAAATGCGAAGGTCCAACAGGTTTTAGGTTTCTTATAAACGTGCCCTCAAGCAATGGAGATAAAGGCACTATCTAGACCCAGAAATGGTAATATCTAGGGTTTAGACTATACTATGCAGTTTTAATAAAACAGACTATACTATGCAGTTTTAATAAAACAGACCTGAACGCTATAAGCATTAATATATGTATCCAGTTTAGGTCTACGGGGTAAGTGCTAGCGAAGACTCTCTTAGGCTGTGGCCATGTCGCACTAGGATAGTAGACTTGTACAAGTCATAACCACTCAAACGGGATCACGAAATGATGATTTCCAGTATGTACAGAGATTCCCAATACGTATGCATGTATCAGTAAGAAAGAGAAAATAAAATAAATAAAATGCAGGCTACTTCAAGGAAGTCTACACCCTTATTAGGTAAAAAAACAATGTATTAATGCCCTGCACCTGTGGAGAAAGGAACAACATTAAAAAGTAGCACCATGCTAGGTTAACAGGTGATGTAGCTAACAACAGTTCCATGCGGATTACGCAGACACATAAACCATGGAAAGAAATCAGTCAGCACAGATACTTGTTACAATGACTGGTTCCAGTTAAATTAAACTTAAGAAAAATTTAAGCTAAAGAAGCCAGCTAACATAACATTTATAAAAATAAGAGGATAACAGCAGTTCCAGTCAAGTACTTGCAGAGCAGGAGACACTAGAGACAGGAGCACACAACAGCCAGGGGGTATTCCAGGTATTAAAGATGGCGCCTCGCAGGGCTGGACTAATTTTTGTATTGGGAAAGGATGTGAGGTGGGAGGGGGAGGGAAAAAGATGAGGTAATACAGAGGAGGGGCTTCAGCTATAGGTAGGTAAGCAAATTAGTGGGTGGGATGTGCTTAGAAGCGTAGGACAGGGAAATGAAGGGAAAACAGTTACTAAGTAGGGCCGGGACAGGTAGGAGATAGAGAGTGAAAAGCTAGTAATACTGAGGCAAAGCAGGCTACAGTGGGAGAGTTAGATTAAAGAGACAAGTGCAGAAAAAAAAACTATCAGCAAGAACAAACAGTAAGATTTGGAGGTGCTTTCAGGTAAGAAAGGGTAAGTAAAGGGTAAGAAAGACTGTAGCTGTGAAAGTATGGAGGGCAGCTGTAAGAACTACAGAAAGTTTAGTGGGTGTGGTAGGGTATATCAGATTAATCCTCAACAGCTCAGATGTTGTGACGATATTCTGTAAGAAGAAAGGGATAATGCTGCATAAAACCATCTTAGTTAAGGGTGCCACCTATTAGCCAGAACATATATTGCAGCAGATGCTGGAAGATGAGGTAATTAAAACACAATTCCACTAGACTGAGAGTTTAATTAGGGTAGCTAAATCAAGGGGAACAAGGTTGTTTGTAAGGGATAGAGAGAGGTATGGCTGCTGGGTATCCCGGCTGGATAGCGTATTAAAGTGGACTTACAATCTACTACGGGTAAAGTATCAGCTTTACTGTTTGGTTGACCACACATACTTTCCAGTTTCCTTTGATACCAGGGTTCTGCGTTAGGATGGCTAGGTCCGTATGCTTTAGAATGAGGAGGCAGGTATAGCTTATAGAGATTCTTAGTCACCAGGCACGAATTTTGAAAGTAATAGTGCATATACATATATTACAATTGCCACAAGGAAAAGTTCCTTGTGGTCCCATTCTATCTACAGATAATTTATTTCTCCTAACATAATTATGGACTAAATTATATTGAAGTTTCCTACCCCTTCTAAATCAAACTTTTAATCTAAAATCTTCCTTTCTGAAATGTTCTTCTACTAAGATCTTCCAATATTTCCTAACCATCATTTCCACCACTTCTAGAAACACTCTTTATTCTGTGATGAAATAAATAATACTGTGTTACTATTCTTACATTTTAATTTCATTTGTATTTTCATTATTTTTGCTTTTACATAACAATACTGTACTGTTCCCATCACAAATTTTAAAAAAGTCAGTTTAATTACATCCATAGAATAATAGCTCTCTAAAAATAATTGTATTAAGCCACTTGTTTCATTAACACTTTCTTCATATGTAGAACTCCCTTAATGATAGAGCTTTCAATATATGTGGGTGATAACTACTGCCATTTAAGGTTCCCTAGTAGAAGACCGAAGACGCATTCTTTCGAATGCGTCTTGGTCGAACTCAAAAGCCTGAAATGGCAAAATATCGAAGCGGCATTTAAGTGAAGTCTTTCCCTGGGAAAGAATTTGCTTGGCCGCTTCGTTACTTTGCTATTTTTGGCACTGTAGTGTGGTCTCGGAGTTGACATATTTAAGTAGGGGGGGCGTGGGGGAGAAGGTCCCCATTTAATGTAATGTTTAAAATGTTTTATTTATTTTTATTTTTTTGTTGGAACAGCGATTTTTTTCCCTAGGAAAAAAAATCACTGCTCTGACAGTTCGAAATTGTAAGCTTTCGCTTACATAGGTTCGATTAATCACCGTTTGCTTTTTTAAGTGTTTGGTGATCTAATATAGACTAGGGTTACTACCTGTCCCACTTTGCGAGGGACAGTCCCTCTTTGGGCAATTGTGTCCTGACAAAAAATTGTAAAAATGGCAAATGTCCTGAGATTTTAGGACAAAATTATTTCCGATATTTTATGTAATAGTTGCATAAAACAGTTATTCTATATCTAAAATACCTAAATGTTATAAGAAACAGAATAAGCAACTAAAATGCTACAAGAATAAGCTTTTATTTAGGCAAAAAAGTTAAGTTCTAACCTTTGTATTGACCATGGGTATGTGTCAGCCTGTAAAATCTGATGTTTGTACCAACAATGTCCCACTTTGGCCATTTGAAAAGGTGGCAACCCTAATATAGACCCCCATTTAAGGATGTATGTGCTGCAGTAGCATTCCTGTGTAGATTTAAAAACATGCACAGCAGAAAAACAGATTAAGCATTAATTTAGTGCCATTTTAACCGAAGAAGAAAAAGCAAAGAATGTTGATCAAACTATCAATTACCTATGGAAATAAAAGTGCTTGTCCAGACTGAATACTGAATACTAATGAAACTGCTGGATAGACTCGGAATGCTTAGAGGCTACATCATTAAATGAGATACATGTAAGCAGGTAAAATAATACTAACAGATAAAGGGCCACCAATTTCACAAAATAGGAAGTCAATGTTAATAAAAGAATGACAAGGGCAACCAATTATCCTGCCTTCTTAGTGAAATAAGACAGAAAGAATAGTTGCAGTACTATTATGCATTTTTTCACATTGAGTTGACTTTGTTCGACTCTCCTCTAGCCCATCAGCAGTTAGGGCACTTGGAAGGTGTCTAAAGCTTTGAAATACTGATGGGTTACCATATCCTTGGGAGGATATAACCCATACAGCTTAGGCTACTGTGACAGTGATCTATTTGAACATCAGCTGTTATGGTAAGTTCAGTTACACATCTGTACTTTCTTCATTCTTCTGAATATGGCCAAGGGCAATTACCACAAACTTCCTCTCAGGATGTACTTACTCAGGACAGGAGTTCCCTGATCCACCCCAACCTTCAAGTTCTTCATGTCACAGCCTGGATGATAGAATTTTAATACCTTTTAGGCACTTTTTTTCTGACAACATACAGCAGGTATTAAAAAAGCATAGGAACATTGCTACTAGAAAATAATATATAGCTAAATGGAAAAGATTTTCTAGTTGGTGCCACAGAAATAACCAAGATACTTTTTAAGCCTCAAACTACAATGGTTTTTCAATATTGCTGTGAGTTATTATCCTCCGGTCTTTCTTACTCAGCTTCCATTTTCATCTGTTAGCCATTTCTGCCTCTCTGCCTGTTGATCCCCCACTCTCTCCTATATCGCAATGAAGCAATTTCTGAAAAGGGTATTATATATTCAACCAAGAAGTAGATGACTTTAATTTGGGATCTCAACTTTGTACTAGACAAACTAATATTGTTTTCCTTTTGAACTGGTTCATGAGGCTGAATTAAAGATTTCAACATGGAAATAGTGTTATTCACTGCTCTTCCTCAGCCAGAAGGGTTGATTGGGAACCTTTGACAATTAATAACTCTTTTTTGCCAGAAGTGATTTCAGAGTTCACTTTGAATCAGTCTGCTCATTTCAGTGTAGTCTTCCAGAGCCATAAAAAAGGGAGAGAAATTTCTGCTTACTCTGGTAGTCCACAGACAACTCATATACTATGTCTGTCTGAATGGATATCACACCTGTCAGAGGTAGTCCAGGAAGGCTTGCAACAATAGGAGGACTGCCCACATCTTCAGGATACTGATGTGAAGATTGGCATCTCTGAGGGATCACATGTCTTTCCCATGAAATGCCAACACCCCAGTTGGGTAATGTCTGTAGCCACTGTAGCCTGAGGAGAAGCTAGAAAAAAAAGCTGACCCTGAGAAACTACTGGAGATTACAGCCACTATAGAATATGTGTCTTCCAGATTTTTGAAAGTAAGAGACTTGAAAGCTCATGGGCTGATATCTGATTGACCACTGTGTTGATAGGGTCCATTGGAGCAGCCTCATGATATCTGGCAAGGAGAACCAAAGGGATGGAAGCAATCATCAAGCTGAAAGGACACAAAATCAGCCTTACTGATGGCTTTTGGAAGGAAAGAACTGCTGTGGCTTGATTGTGAAGAGTGGCAATCCTGGATTTGGTCAGTGCGACTATTTGTAGGTTTCTGTCCATATGAGCTCTAATGAATCCTATAGTCTGGAATGGGTGAAGTTTGGAATTGTCTGTGTTCCCAGTGATGCCTAGCTGTGTACAACGTTGAAGTATGGAGTCCCTGGCGCAGAGAGTAAGATTCCAGTTTTGGTGCCAATAGTTGGAGTTTTATTGCTATAGAATAAATGAGGTAATAGCCCTGAGAATAAGAATATACCAAGAAAAAGATGTATGTATGTATGTATATATATATATATATATATATATATATATATATATATATATATATATAGATATATATATGTACTCTGGCAAGAAATATGGCATAACATATTGGGGGAATGGATACAACAGTGATTCATTCGAATATCTACTATTATGATGATCCCTGGTGTGGCAGTTATGTGCCAGTCTAGGTATGAGAACACTCTGAACACATGCAGTCTGAGATGAGCTACAACCATTGCCATACACTTGGTGAACATCCTAGGAACCATGGTGAAACCAAAGAAGAGCAGGGCTCTGAGATGGAAATGACTGCATCCCAGCTGGAAGCAAAGAAACCTCCTGGAGTGTCTGTCCATTTTTATATAGTAGTATGCATCCTGAAAGTCTATTGAGCACATTCAGTTGTCCTTTCTCAGTAATGAAAGAATGGACTTACCTTGAATATCTAGAATTTTAATTGTTTCATGTACTGGTATAGAAGCCCAAGGTCCAAAACTGGTTCATAGGTAGGTACTAGGCTATCGGCCCTGGGGCCTATACATCCCAGCCAAAAAGGTACCCTGGCTTTTGCCACCCAAGAAAATTATTTTCCTGTGCCACTGTCGAGCAGAGCCACAGAGGTGATCCCCGAGGTGAATTTCCTATTTCCCATCCAATCACCAAGATTTTTCTTGAAGAGTGCTAATACCGAGCTTTGTTTGACATAGACAGTTTATTCCAGAGTCTGGGAAGTCTATGGGACAGGAATCTATCCCTCTGGCATGTTCTGTTTATTGTGGTGACAAGGTTTAGGTCCCTAGAGCGAGTAGCTCGGAGGGATTGGGATTTCTTTAAGTGGAGCATGTCCAACAGCTCTGGGTTTGACATAGCTTTGTATGTTAGGCAGAGATCACCTCTGAGTAGGCGATATGCAATGGAGTAAAGCTGGAGTTTTTTGGACGGTCTGCATAGGGCATCTGTTTGAGGCCAGTAATCCTCCTTGTGAGGTATTTCTGCGGCCTTTCCAGTTGTTGGAGATGCCTTGTGAGGTACATACCAAAAGGGGCATTGTACTCTATAATGGGTCTAATGAGTGATGAGTAGAGGGGAACAATGACCTCTTTTTTTCTGGATGAGAAACCGTTTGTGATGAGATGTGCCACATAGAAGGATTTCCTGACTACTGTGGTGATGTGATTATCAAAGGAGATACTACTGTCCACCTGTGTCCCAAGGTCTCTTATCACACTTTTGGTGTTAAGCATACTACCACCTATGTTGTAGTTTATGGGTACAGAGTTTTTACCAAAGGGGATGACAATGCACTTTTTGGCATTGAGCTTGAGGCCATGGCTTTGACACCAGGCATCTGTCTCAGTGAGTCCCTTTTGTAGGATGTCCACATCGTTAGGAGTTTTGATTATGGCTCCTAGTTTGCAGTCATCTGCGAACGTCATTAGCCAAAGACCTTCTGTGTTAGCCTGTACTTCAGAGAAGTAGATACCAAACAGGAGAGGACCCAGGACTGAACCCTGTGGTACTCCACTTGTCACTGGTCTGAAGTCGGATTTGGAGTCTGCTACTTTCACAGTGTGGGCTCTGTCAGTGAGCCAGTTGGCAACTCATCTTGTGACATAGGGATTTATACCTAGTTTAGTAAGTTTATCTATAATTCCAGAGTGGGGGATGGTGTTGAAAGCCTTGGCAAGATCTAGATAGGCTGTGTGAACCACCTTACTCTTGTCTACGGCTTTGGTGACTGCTTCAGAGAAGTCTATCAAGTTTAGGAGACATGATCTGCCTTTTACAAACCCGAACTGGATGAGGTCCAGAGTTTGGAGATTACCAATGTCTTTGTTTATAAGTTCCATGATGATACATTCCATGGCCTTGCAGACCAGGCTTGTCAGGCTAATGGGGTGGTAGTTCCCGGGTCCGTGGTGGCTCCCCCCTTGTGGAGTGGGATAACCGTTGCTGTGCGCCATTCAGCAGGCACAAAGCCTGAGGTGAGGCTATGATTGAAGGGTCCAAAATCCCTGTTTTATTTTGGTATCAAAAAAAAAAAAAACTTGAATAACTTCTGAATCTTTGTTGATTTGATGGGACCTCCTGGATGACTCAATTCTTTAGCAGCTTTTTTTATTTCCAATACTGCCACTTTTCTTTGTGAAGGTGGAACATTTGAAGTTTTCTTGAGTGAGGGGAGTAAGAGAGGAAGGGAATACAATAGCTTCTGGTTATGATCTTCTGCACCCAGACATCTTGAGTGATGGACACCCAGGCTGTATGATGAAGGGATAAGCAACCCCCTTCTGCCTCCAGAGTGCAGCAGTCAGGCAACCTCAGCAGCACTGGTAGAGCCTATTGTAGAACAGACCCCAAAGGCCATGGTTTTGCAGACCACCTGCCACAAGAATGATGTCCAAAATTACAGTTCCCTCTTCTGCCTTGGGGTGGGATTTATCACCAGAAGTGTCAGAAGTCTCAGGAGTAAAACCTGGCAATATGCAGAACCACAGCTTCACCCCCCCCCCTTCTGATTCCTAGAGAAGGACCTCTTTGGGTAGAGAATTGGATCCCTATGGCAGACATGACTTTCCCATCTTGTTCACTTCTGGATAACATCTCTTTAACCTTCTGCCAGTAAAGTATTGAGCCATCAAAGGGGGCATTGATAAAAACATTTTAAAGTGCTCTGCAAAGTCACACAGGTGCATCTAGGCATGCCTTCTAACAGTTATTCCACTGACTGCAGTTCCTGAACTCCCTTCTGTCACATTGGTAAACATGTTCAAAAGGAACTGAAGGGTGGCCAACTGTGAGTCAAGAGACTTTTCTCCTCTACTGATGGGATTTCTGAGAGAGATTTGGAGAGATCCTTGGTCAGATCTCTCTGGAAACATGTCACATGTGCCAAATAGTTCAGCACCCTAACTGTGAAGGTTACTGAAGCATAACCTTACTTCCCAAATCTGTTCAGAACCCTGGATTCCCTGTTAGGGTATGAATAGTGGAGCTTTCCTCAGTAAGCTCCTTCTTGATGGCCACTACCACCATCCGTACCACCATAGACCCTTGTTCCAATGAGGGTGATGTTTTGGGGAGACCAAAAACTTACTGGGTTTGTGTGGGACTGGTTAAGCCACATCAGGTTCCATCCATGCCCACATGGAGATCAGGTCAACTATCTTGTCCGTGGGAGGGACCACCCTAAAAGTAGATAGGCTAGCCCTGAAATCCTCAAGAAATACTGACTCCTCCTAGGATGGGGCTTCAGAGGACTACCCCCTTTCTGCCTTAGCAGTTCTAGGATTTCTTCAAATGAGACATCCTCAAGACGGGGATCTAGGGGCCCCCTCCTCCTCATTAAAGTCAGTATCTTCAGTTAAGGACTCCTAGGGGGAGTTAACATGCCTGCTCTTGCAAAAATGTTTCCATAGAACTTCTCCAGTGGGGTGTTCTGGAGAGGACTCAGAAGCAGAATGAGACTCCTCAATGCAGACTGTGTATAGACTAACAGGGGCTGCCAGTCCCAATGGGATATAAATAGTAGGATCAGGATCCATGAAGCTCCTATGTTGGAGGGATGATCTGAGTGGGAAGATAAAGTTCACTCCCTAGAATTAGAGAGCGGTCTCTCAAAAGCTTTGAAGGCAAAAGTTGAGACTGGTCCTAAGCCCCCGTTTCTTGAAGCAGCTGAAGTGCCTAACATGATCTGATTTGGAAGTCCTGTTCAACTTGGCTCCAAAGCCAATGCAGGGGCTAAGCTGTCTAGTGCTGAAGCTTTGAGGGGAAGGGGTTAGCTCTGACAACTTTGCAGGCATGCCAGGCCCACCAGATCTGAGACTTATACCTTGTCTCAGAGATTCATCCACGTCAGAGCCACTCAGCTTTGAAAAGGCTCCTGGAAGACCACACCAACCGGAGGGATGAGGCAGTGCAGAAGGGTCTGGAAGAATAGTGGAAAGTTTTTTCTTGAAGAAATTGCAATCTGGGTGATACCAGCTCCAGGCAGAAATATGATTCCAGCAGTAACAGAGGGGTGCCACATCCAGTCACAATAGTGTCTGATGCTGATGTCAGATACAAGGTCTTAGGACTGGACCCAAGTAAGAACAGTGGCCTGGGGACTGCTTCTTGGCATCTTTGGGTTCTCTGCCCTTGTCTTTAGGATTATCACCACTCTTCTCAAACTTAGACTTCACAGAGGTTTTCCTGACAGAAGAGGAGACTGCAAAATAAGTACATAGAGACAGGGCAGCTTTTTTAGTAGAGGCAGAGAAGATACACTTCAACACCAATTTGTTTCATCTTAATATAATGGCTCTAGTACTGTATGCTGTAGAAATGGAGCACTGCTCATCAAAATGTGCAGCCCCCAAACAGTAAGCATACTTAGAGCGTGTGTCAAAATTATGAATTTTATGGCCACAAGCCACACATTTTTTAAAGCCTGATGGCTTATTAGACAGCTAAACAGAAAAACAGCAATCACAAAACACATAGTAATGATTTTCAAACACCAATATCAGCAACTATCAATCTAAACTGACAGAAAAACTGCCCAAAATGTACTACTTTGGCAGAAAATGGCTACTGCTAAAACTTTAGTGACAAAGAAAAGGGTACCAAAATGGCAAAGAGAGAAAACCAATCTATAAGGTCTTTTTGTTTTATTTTGTTTTAGGTAAAGGGAGATATCAGAACAAGAAAGTAGTAACTACAAAAAAGTAGAGGATGTTATAATTCACAGCTACATTAAAAAAGGTAAAAAACTGCTTCAACCTATATACACTACATGTCTGAGCAATGGAAATCGTGTCTGTAGCAAACAAGCAACAAACAAGATCTGGGGTAATTCTCCACTTGCAGGGGATTATGGGTAAGAGAAGGAGCATAAACTTTGGATCCAAAGTTTGAGAGTGGCCAAAATCAGATCTGAGATTGATCTGGTAACTCATCCATTCAGGAATGGATGGAATAGACAAACATCAGGTCATTACCTTCAGAGACAACTGAACAGTGGTTTTAGTTATGTTGCACAAGTAAAATTTGCTTCCGGTTGCATGTGGCATGCACTGACTCCCATGAAAAAAAGGAACATTTTTTCATGTTTATTTTGAAATTAATGTAAAGACATTCACAGTAAGAATCCTGTGAAGCTATAATAATAAAGCAAAAACGTTAAAGTCAAACATGGGCCGTGTCTTCATTGACTTTCTAAAATATTAAACATACAAGTTTTATCTCCTTTTGCATGAAAGAGTCCCAGCTGAATATATCCCTTATCATAAGGTTCACCTGTTTTGTCACATAAACTAGCCACACAAAAGTTGTGAAAATGTTTTCTCACATAGATCCCCCCCTTCACATGCCTATTCACACTGCTTCTTACATTCAGATCAATGACAGTTTAACTGTGATTAAGTGAAAGTGATAGTTAGCCACTTTCACACACAGCCTGGTTCCCTGGTCCAATAATGGCAGTTCCTTTCTTTGTTTATCTGTGATGTTAGGCTGATGAAATAGATAATGACCACAGTGATCTGCTTCAACTTAATGCTTTCATGCAAAAACTGCCTCCCAGAAAAGCCATATCAACTAGAATTTAACAGTGATAATACAACTGTTTCTTGCTTTTACATGGAGCCTTTCATCTCCAGTCTGGAAAATACCAAATTTCTGTGTACACCTCAGTTGTTTGATTGAGATGAGATTGGAATAAACAATGGCCATAGTAATGTTATTCAGCTTGTTACTACCTAACACATAAAATGCTTCTCCCTGCAAGCCATATTACCAAATTAATGAACATTTAACAGTGTTCACATAACTGTCCTTTGCTTTTTCACATATAACATACCTCTGTGAAGCACAACCACTTTCTTTGTACTCTTCTGTCATCTATCCATGATGAAAGTGAAAGAAATAATGCTCATAGTAATATATTGCAGCTTCTTGCTCTCAGACATGTGTATTGTCCCTTCCTGTCAAGCCACTGAGGTTGTTTTTACTAACACACACACACAGTATGTCTCCTTCTCAACTATAACTATTTTCCCTCAGGTGTTTGTGAGCAACACAAAATAAATAGTGGTCATCTTCATATATTTCTGCTTGCTGCTCTCAGACACCTGAACTGCACTCTTATTAATAAGCCATACTGAAAATCATATAACAGTGATCAAATAACGTCCTCTTAATTTCATGCACATCCATGTTCTATTAGGTGTGCCCCATGGATGAAAGAAATAATAGCCACAGTAATGTATCTGAACTTGTTATTCTCAGACACACATTGCCAACTCTGATAAGCTGTATTGTTGACACAGATGAAGTAGTGTCCTTTTGCCTTCACAGTCTGCCTTCACACATCCAACATAGCTATTTGACTCCCTGTAAACTCCAATATCTGACTGTGACTAAAGCAATAAATAAATAAATAAATTCTATTGGTCACAGTAATCTGTTTCAGCCTTATCACTCTCATGCACAAGCCCCCACTCATCAATCACTACCATGGCCATTGTGCAATACTATACTTTTCATAGATGTATCAAAAGTCCTACCAGCATTTTTTTACTTTTTAGATCCCAGCAAAATAAAACCATCACAGAAGACTGAAGCGTCTGCTGCCATGATCAATTTCTAGGCAAATGATTACAGATCACACTGACAGCAGATTCTCTGAGTAACTGATCTCAGTCTTTACCTCACACAACTAAATGACCCTAGTTAATGATCTTGCTGTATGACAGGAAGGGAAGTGAGGAACCATGCTAGTATGTAATATGACATTTCACTTCCATGTGGGATTTTTTATTAATTTTTAAATAAATTAGGGTAAAATGTCATTAATACAATTAATGTGCTACACCAATGATTATCCTTAAAAGTGTTCTGAGAGCAGAAAAGTGTTTTTGTTTAATTTATGATTAAAATAAAAAAGTAAGAAAATTGAGTTATATCAGCACTTATTTCTAAAAACTATCCCAAATGCTCAGATAACTTGGTATCTGATGTTAATGCATTCTTAACCTAGTGACTTTATTAATCTATAGAAAATGCTCACAGCTGTTTATGTCATGATCTAGCAACAAACAAAACAATGAGTATCAAACCTTTAGTGGCTATGACAAGTATGTACTTTAGGATTTTGAAAGGCAATACATACATTTTCACAAAATATTTCAAAAAGTACTCAACAGGGTGGATTGGGATTATCCAACTTGAAGGGGTATTTCAGAGCAACACAGTTAAGGCCCCTATACATAGCACAAGCAGAAAACTATAACTCAAAATGGAAAGAGATAATGAAGAAATGGGGGCGGGGGGTTTAAAGTAACAGGGAGAGGTTGGGGTTTTGGATGCAAACCTTTAAGGAGAACGACAATAATCATACAGAATATTATATTTATAAAGCAGCAGAAGGTATTCTAAGAACTAATTCAATATGGGAATGGAGAAAGGAGATTCTGCCGATAGGGGTGACTGCAATTATGGATACAGACAATAGGGAAGAGGGGGTGGGAGTATATTGGAGAAAACTGGCAAAGGAACCAAGGTATTGGAAGCAAATAACTAGAGAGGGAAACATAATAGAATGGGAAGATGCCAAGACGTTACTTGGACTGCAGGGTAGAGATTGATTTCCGTATCAAGGGTTGATATCAGAGTACAGGCAAAGAAAAAGAAACAGGGGTCCTAAACAAAAGACCAGCACTGGTAGAGTTCTTGGTAGAATCTAGAATAGAAATGGCCATTAAGAAAGGAATAATTAACACAGCATATAAAATATTGCATGACAACTATAAGAATCAATCAGAACATGTTAGAAAGAATTGGGAAGAGAGATTGGATAAGCAAGTCACAAAGAAACAATGGGGGGATATATGTATGTTTCCCAAATGTGCAACAAAATCTGGAAGATTTAGGATATTTGCCTGGAAGTGTTTACATAAACATTTTATACCCCAAGCAGTCTCAAAAGAATCTATCCTCAGGTAGACAGCAAATGTTTGAGATGTGATGGGGAAGAAAGAGTTAACTGGAAACATATTTTCTGGGAGTGTAATGAGATGGCTGACTTTAAAGATTCCCTGCAGACTGCTCTGTTAGAGATGCTGGGTGAGCAAATTGGAGTGACTAGGGAAATTATTTTTTTGAGCTATGATACAGAGTTGGAATTGTCTCGACATAGTAAGGCATTGCTGAGTCTAATTATGATTGCTGCCAAAAAAGCAATAACTAGAAAATAGAAATCAAAGTCTAAACCAACTTTACTAGAAATAACAAAGTGGAACTGGGATCTTTAGAAAGGGGAAGGAGTAAATTATATAGGAAAAATGGGAAATGAGGGACCACTACATGCAGAGGAGGAACAGTGTTTAAAAGAAGGCAGGATCTGAATGAGCTATGCAATGGTTGACTGACAATGACTGGATATACTGAAAATGATGTATAATGTTTGCAGCTGCAGTTGTGTTGGCACGGTTTGTAAGGTACAGTGTTTGCAACTGAGACTGTGCCCCTACGATTTTTTTCCATTTATATAAATGTATCTGTGTCACACATGATAATTTAATAAAAATGTTTCTTGTAAAAAAAAAATACATGCAGAGGAGGAACGCAGGATTTGAATGAGCTATATAATGTTTGACTGACAATGACTGGATATATTATGTGATGTATAATGTTTGCAGCTACAGTTGTCAGCATGGTTTGTAATGTATAATCTTTGCAACTGAAATTGTGTTGGGATGGTTTATTTTCATTTATATAAATATAAGATTGCCTATGTCATATGTGATAATTTAATAAAGATGTTTCTTGTTAAAAAACAATATAATTGCTGGAAAAAATGAAGTTATGTACTTACCATAACGTTCCATGCGAGTTGTTTATCTCACCTTTATTCTCACTGATGGGTTCGGAGCCAATCCTCGGCTCCGACACGGCCGATAGCAAAGCTCAAGGTTTGCCAGTAGCTCGAGACCAAGCCCCTTATCCCACAATGCACTGCTGGAATTACCTCAGATCTTGTTTGCTGTGAGTAACAGTATATATATATATATATATATATATATATATATATATATATATATACCCTTTTATTTATTTCTACCAAGGACACGTCCCAAAGGGGAAAAATAAATATTGAATAACCAGGATGGTACTAGCCTCTACATCAACAGTCAGCCAGGAGGGAGAAGGAGGGAGGGACGTGAGAATAAAGGTGAGCTAAACAACTCACATGGAATGTTATGGTAAGTACATAACTTCTTTATGTGAAGTTGTTAAATCTCACTGTTTATTTTCACTGATGAGTAGCATCCCTAGCACCCTCAATCCTGGGTGGCTCATGGAAGTATGTTTTTCAGTACCGTGGAACCAAAGGAAGACCTGTCCCTTGAAGCCTTATCTACTTTGTAATGCATGATAAAGGTATGAGGCTTAGACCAAGTGGCTGCAGCGTAAATATTATCAAGGGGCAATTTAGCTTGAAAAGCAGAAGACGTAGAGATGGATCTGGTAGAATGAGCCTTAGGTTTGTGTGTTAATGGCATGCTCGCATTTTCATAAACAAAGGATATACAATCGGATAACCATTTAGATAAAGTTGTTTTAGCCACTGGATTGCTTTTTCTGGCTTCTGAGAAGGATACAAAAAGTTGATCTGATTTTTCTAACATCCTTAGTTCTGTCAAGATAAAATCTGAGCTGTCTGTGTACATCAAGTTTGTGCAGCATGTATTCCAATTTGCTAGAGTGGTTGTGAAAAAAGACTGGCAGCTCAATGACCTGATTGATATTTGACTCAGAACAGACTTTAGGTAAAAATGAGGGGTTTGTTTTGAGAGATACTCTGTCAGCATGGAAAATCATGTAAGGTGGCCTGATAGATAATGCTTGAAGTTCTGACACTCTGCAGGCAGAAGTAATGGCCACAAGAAAAATAGTTTTCCAGGATAAATATTTGAGATCACAAGAAGATGCTGGTTCAAAAGGAGGAAGAATAATTTGAAACAGCATAAAGTTTAAATTCCAGGGAGAATAGGGAATTTTGATAGGAGGTCTCATATGAAGAACGCCTTTAAGAAAAGTCTTAGATAATTTATGGCCCATAACATTTGAGCCACCAAACCTAAGGTGAAAATTTGAGATGGTAGCTAACTGGACTCGAACTGTAGCAGCTGCTGCCCCTTCCTTAAATTTTTTTGTCAAGAATTCTAAAATAGATGATAGCGGAGCTCAGAAAGGGTCAATGTTCTGCGTGTTGGCCCAAATTGAGAACCTTTTCCATTTACTGCCATACAATTTCCTGGTAAATGGCTTGTGAGAAGACAAGATAATTTGTCTTGTATCTTCTGAAACTGAATGAAGCCCGGCAATTAGGGGAAGTGGATTAGCCAAGCAGTCAGTTTCAGGGACTGCAGTGAAGGATGGAGGTCCCCTGATGGGTGCATCAGAAGGTCCGGAACTGGGTCCAGGATCCATGGATCTTCCAATAGATGATGGTGGAGAAATGGGAACCAAATCTGTCGAGGCCAGTAGGGGGCTATGAGAATAACAGTCCTTCCCAGCGATTTTGCTTTCTGTAAAAATCTGAGTATCAATGGGAAGGGTGGAAATGCATAAAGGAGACCCGGGGGCCAATCGTGTAAAAGTGCATCTCTCGGGGGATGACCGGGAGGTGGTATTAGGGCAAAATAGCTTCTGCATTTTGAATTGATGTGGCTGGCAAAAAGGTCACAACAAGGCTGGCCCCATTTGGGGAAAATCAACTCCACAACTTGTTGTTTGAGAGACCACTTGTGAGGGAGCAATATCGCCCTACTTAGCTTGTCTGCTATCACGGTGGATTTCCCTGGGATGTGTGCTGCTAACAGAAAACACTGGGATGACACAGCCCATTGTCAGACCCTGAGGGCTTCTCGACAAAGGGGGTAAGACTTGGTTTCACCTTGCTTGTTCAAGTACCAGACTACTGACATGTTGTCCATCTGAATTGCAATAGTTCCTAGAGGAAGAGAGTCCTGAAAGCACTGCAACGCCAGAAGTACCGCTCTCAACTCTAGAACATTGATGTGCAGATGTGATTCTTGATCTGTCCATGTGCCTTGGGCAGTCTTTCCCTGAAAATGCCCCCCCCCCACCCCATCAGGGAAGTGTCCCTGCTCACAGTGGCTACTGGGGGGGGAAGGGTCTTCCGATTGTGACATGAAGAGATGTCAACCACGACCAAAGGTCTCTCTTGCAAGAATCTGTGATGAGAATCATGTGGTGCATCGGTAGTTTCTGGTATGACCACTGAGAAAAGAGGAGCCATTGAAGAATTTGCATATGCATCCTTGCGAGTGGTATAGCCAGGATTGCTGCCGCCATCAAACCTAGCACCTTCAATACCTCTGCTGCTGTAGCTTTGGTCTTTGACACCAGAAAGCTGACGTGTTGGTGGAGAAATGAGACTTTTTTGACAGGAAGATGTAGAGTGGTAGTTGAGGTATCTAACTCTGCTCTTATAAAAACGGTATGCTGCAATGGCGATAAGGCAGACTTTTCAAAGTTGATTGTAATGCCTAATTGATGGTAGAGTGTCAGAGTGTATTGTGTTGCCTGAGTCAATTGATGTCTGGTGGTAGCAGTGAGGAGCCAATCATCTAGGTATGGAAACACCTGGAATCCTAGACATCTCAGGTGAGCCGTGACCACTGCCATGCATTTGGTGAACACTCTGAGGGCTGTAGTGAGACCAAAGGGCAGGTCTCAAAACTGGTAATGATTGGCTCCCAGGCGGAAATGCAGATTATCTCTGGAACATCTGTTCATCTTTATGTGATAGTACGCGTCTTTGAGATCTATGGAACACATCCAATCGCCTTTCCCTAGGAAGGGAAGAATGGACTGAAGCGTGACCATTCAGAGCTTCTCTTTCTTTACGAACTGGTTGAGTCTGCTGAGGTCCAAGATAGATCTCCAGTCCCCTGTTTTCTTTGGTACCAAAAAGAATCTTGAGTAAGTTCCGAATCCAACTTGGTCTGCTGGGACTGGTTGTATGACTCTTTTTTCTAGCAATCTATGGACCTTTTTGTTTTGTTTTAGTAAGTTATGATGGATAATTTAACATCTATGGTAGGGCATATACTTTTCTTGGAGTCTTATGTTGTAATGCTTCATGTGTATTTCATATATATGGTTTTGTTGTTGAACACTATTTTGTGTGTTTTATTTGTTTTTATATATATGTGTGATCATTATATCACTTTTTCAGTTAGGTTTGGTTTGCTTTAAGAATACTGTCAGGTGGATGTTTGCTCCGCCTAATTAATTATTCAATTATCTAGTTGTGCTGCTGATATTTAACTGTGGCTTGATATCGAGTATGCTAAATCTGAAGAAGCATGCCTGTGTAGCATGTGAAAGCACTCATTTTATATATTTTATCCTTTCATCATTAAATAATTTTGATTTTGTATACATCGTGGTGGCTGTGTCCAGTTTTTCTTCTCTGAACATTCCTCTCTTTTGGGAAGTACACCTTTGGACGGTAGCAGCACTTTGTGTTTCTTAATCTATGGACCTCTACGATTGCTTGTTCCCTGAGATTGGGTGGAACATCTGGGATTCTGTTTACAGGAATGGGTGGGGAAGAGGACAGTATGAAATATCCTCTGGACATTATGCTTTGTACCCATGTATCTGATATGTTTAGCCAGGCTTCTGGGTACAAAGACAAGCGACCCCCGACTGCCTCCAGAGTCAAACAGTCAGGCCCCCTTTCAGGGGCGCTGGTAGGGTTGACCGAAGAATTTACCCCTGTCACCCTGTTGCTGCAGACCTCCTCTGCCACGGGGGCGGCGTCTTCCATTATAACCCCCTCCTCTGCCTCTAGAGGGGGTTTCTCCATATGTGTCCTGAAAGGCTCCCTGTGCTTTTCAGAACCACATTTTCCCTCCCCTAGGGCCCTTGGGGTAGGGCCGAGTAGGGGTAGAAAAACGGACTCCAACGGCAGATAAGGTCTTGCCTTCCTGCTCACACCTGGTTAAAGTTTCCTTTACTTTGGGCCCAAACAGTGATGAGCCATCGAAGAGGGTATTAATAAAGGAAGACTTAAAGGGTTCCCCAAAGGAACAGAGATGCATCTAGGCTTGTCTTTGAAGAGCAATGCCCAAACTAGCAGCTCTACTCGAACCATCAGCTTCATAGGATATGAGATGCATGGACGAATTTACCACTGAGTTTAGGGAGCGAGCTGGTCATTGACTTTGTCGGCCACCCCTGCAGCTACTGCACCCTAGAGAGTATCTCCTAGCTCTTTCAGGAGATCTCTTTGTAGTCTTGTAAAATGGGTTAAGTAGTTCCATCGCAGGGAAAAAGTCACTGAATTAAACATGCATTTCCCATATCTATCCATGACCCTAGAATCTCTGTTAGGAGGATGGATAGATGTGGATGTCTCGGACACTTCCTTTTTAGTGGCTACAGCTACCACCAAGGCATCAACAGGCACTCCCTTTGTCAAAAATGGCTTGTCCACTGGGGCAGACATGAATTTATTGGGCTTACGAGGAACAGGTTCCATGGCCTCTGGTGACTTCCATGCCTTACGAGAAATCAGTTCCATGAGCTCGTCGTAAGGCGGAGACACCCAAGAAGTGGAAGGCTGAGACCCAAAAGCCTTCAAGAGCACGGACTCATCCTCAGTAGGGGTCTTGGACTGTCAATCACCCCTCTGACTAAGGACCTCTAGTATCTCTGCAAAGGTGATATCCTCAGAGGAGGATCGAGGGGACCCTTCTGATTCATCTAAGTCCATGTCAGATGTCAAAGACTCCTGTGGGGATCTAAGTGCCTCCTCTTGCACAGTCTCTTCCTGGGAACCTCCTCAGTGGGGGGATCTGGGGAGGTCTCAGGAGAGCAGGGGATGCCCTGTGGTGGAACTTGATGATCGGGGTCTCTACGCTTAGAGGGACTGGTAGATGAAGAAGCAGATACAGGAGCTTGAGGGGAGAGGGAAGGCTGAACCGATGCTGATGTTGTCTTTGGAGACAAAACTCTCCTCATAGCATCGAAGGCACCATGGCTCCGACAAGGAGTGGACAGAACCGAGAGTACCATCCAATCCTCCTGCACCGAAACCCTGGGCTCCGAGCCCGAGGTAGGAGCCAAGCTCATCCGAGCCAAAGCCCCGAGAGGAAGAGTTGGCACCGACAAATCGGTTCGACTATCCTCCCCAGACCCGATGGGAGAGCGTCGGCTCCTAGAGTCCTTGGTTGCCACCGAGGACATCTGAGTAGATGGAGCCAATAACACCGGTGTGGGTATCGGCTCCAAGGGTTCGACAATCATTGGTTCAGTTTCCTTCGGTTCTGAGAGTCCAGTATGGCTCAGAGGAGGAGTAGACAAATCCGGTTCCATGGTCTTCTGCACAGATGAGCTGGTCAGAGCCGACAACAATTTGTCATGTCCTGGTACCTGTAAAAGCTTCTGCACTAGCCGATCCATGTCCAAATCTGAATGGATGACTGAGGACTTAGCTGAATGCACCAAAGGTGCTGACTGAAGCAGAGGAGAAGGAACTTCAGAGACCAGCTCCAATACTAAGAGTTGGCTCCGAATCAAAGGTACACTCAGTTCTGAGGTCTGTGGAACCGATGACCCTCCTTCTGAAATTTTTGCATTTTTTTGTCACTTTGTCTGAAGATTTGGATTTTGAGGATTTGGAGGACGTGCTAGTACCCTCATGGCTACTCAACACCTCAGAAAAGGATTGCTGTAGCAATCCCCTGTCTATTAGCTTCCTCCTTCTCTCCAAGAGGACTCTTGAAGAAAAGGAATGGCAAATGCTGCAAGTGTCTTGGAGGTGTTTAGACATTTTCTGCCCACAATCTGGGCATTTTTTGAATCCCGATTTAGGATGGGATTTCTCCTTTTCATCCAACATAATTAAATAAAACAAAACAGTAAACTGCAAAAATTAAGACAGTAAAGTCCTTACTCACTTGTAAAGACCCACAAAACAGCTAAGCCCAATCCGGGCACTATCTATAACAATATAATTATAGATTACAAATATATGACTAAAGAGGCCCACAGAGAAAAACCCTGACTATTAGAAAGGCTAATAAGAGTAAATAGAGCTAAAGGCCCACACAAACCAACTAAGCCAACAGGGCACTAACTATTTAAAACTATTTAAAACTATAGATTATATTATGTAATAATCTAATACTAACACACAACTATCTTAGAAACAAAAAGGAAAGTTTTTTTTTTTTTATAAAACTTTTAGTTATGTACTCACCATAACTTCAGATGTTTGGGATCCATCTCGCCTACATTCTGACTGATGGGTTCGGAGCCGATCCCTCGGCTCTGACTCGGCACGCTTATGCCAAAGAGCGAAGTCTCTTATTGGCTGAGCTTACTATATCCCAGGATGCACCACTACCAGTCCCCCAGATCTAGTTTGTCCGCATACATACACAGACACACATGCTGCTTATATAACATCATCAGATGAAACAAGATAAAAAACAGTAGAACTCAAAACCGTTCAATCTCTTCTGATCTCCAAGGCAGGGGGAAGGAGGGTGGGTATTAGGAATGTAGGCGAGATGGATCCCAAACATCTGAAGTTATGGTGAGTACATAACTAAAAGATGTTATGTGATCCTATCTCGCCTACATTCTGACTGATGGGACAGCGTCCCTAGCACCTGAATCCTGGGTGGCTCACTGGAAAACACTCCTGAGTACCGTGGAACCAAATGATGCTCGCCCTTTAGATGCCACATCCAATTTATAGTGGGAAATGAAAGTGTGCGGGTTGGACCAAGTAGCCGCAGCACAAATCTCGGAAATAGCGAGCTTGGAATGAAAAGCAATAGAAGTAGCCATAGCTCTGGTAGAGTGAGCTTTGATAGATGTTGTAAGTTGCTTATTTGAAGAGGAATAAGCCTGAGTTATGCAATCTCTAATCCATTTGGAGATAGTAGCTTTAGTGATGGTTTTACCCAATTTATTATCTGAAAAGGACACAGACAACTGGTCTGATTTTCGAATTTGTTGAGTCCTGTCTAGATAGAAGCGCAATTGCCTGTGAACATCCAATTTATGGAGGGTGTATTCCGCTTCGTTGGAGAATTTTGGAAAGAAAACTGGTAGCTCTAGAGATTGTTGGAGATAGAGATTAGAACAAACCTTTGGAACAAAAGATGGGTTAGGCCTAAGTGATACTCTATCCTTGTGAAAAATCAAGTACGGTGGTTTGATAGATAGGGCTTGAAGCTCTGAAACTCTTCTTGCAGAGGTAATTGCAACTAAAAAGGCAGTTTTCCAAGACAGATATTTTAACTCACATGTAGCAGCCGGTTCGAAAGGGGAAGATGTTAAGGCACGAAGTACCAAATCAAGATCCCACGGGGGCGCAGGATGAAAAACTGGGGGTCTTAACAGCCCAGCACCTTTAATGAAAGTTTTGCATAATCTGCTGCTCATCAACGGTGGATCCATGGATTCGTGAAATTTGGAGATAGCTGCTAGTTGGACTTTAATAGTAGAGACTGAAGATCCTTGATTAAACAAGGATGTTAAAAATTTCAAAACCTCTGGTATCGAGGCAGTGATAGGGTCTAAGCCCCTGAGTTGAGCCCAGATAGCAAACCTCTTCCACTTACTGAGGTACAATTTCTTAGTGGTGGGTTTGTGGGCCGAAGATAAAATGTGAATAACTTCCGGGTCTAAGGTGTGATTTCTGACTAAAGTCGGAAGTGGAGGAGCCAAGCTGTCAATTTCAAAGTGTGAAGGGACTGGTGTTGTCGTCCCGACTGATGAATCAGCAGATCCGGAGTTAGATCCAAAAACCAAGGATCGTCCACAGCATGTTTCTTTAGGTAGGGGAACCATACCTGACGAGGCCAGTGTGGAGCAATTAGTATCATTGTGGACCCCAATTGAGAAGCTTTCTGGATGACTTTGGGGAGAAGTGGGACTGGAGGAAAGGCATAAAGTAGTCCTGTTGGCCAAGGTTGGGCTAGAGCATCCGTAGCTGCCTCCCCCTGATGCGGAGTCAAGGAGAAGAACCTTTTGCACTTTGTGTTTTGTGGTGTTGCAAACAGGTCACAGCACAGGGTCCCCCATCTTCTGAAAACCTGAGCTGCTACTGTTTCGTTCAGGGACCACTCGTGAGGAGAGAGAATCGTCCTGCTTAATCTGTCTGCCAATATATTGGATTTCCCTGGAATGTGGGTTGCTACCAAGAAACGGTTGGTAGCTACAGCCCATTCCCACACCCTCATGGCCTCTCTGCAAAGGGGGTAAGATCTGGTCCCTCCTTGTTTGTTTAGATACCAGACCACTGACATGTTGTCTGTGTGGATAGCGATAATGCCTTGAGGGAGAAACTTGTGGAGGGCCTGTAGGGACAGAAGTACAGCCCTCATTTCCAATACATTGATATGGAGAAAGATTTCGTCTGGAAGCCAAGAACCCTGAACTAACCTGCCCAGACAATGCCCCCCCCACCCTGTCTGGGAGGCATCCGTCGTCAGGGTGGCCACCGGAGGGGGGATAACAAAAGGTCTTCCCTGATTCAGATTGGATGGCTGAAGCCACCAGCGGAGGTCCCGTTTGCACGTTTCTGTAATCAGAATGGGGTGATTGAGGGGGAGATTCTGAAAGGACCATTGTGTCGATAACAGCCACTGAAGAATCCTCATGTGCAATCTTGCCAGTGGAACTAGGAGAACCGTGGCAGACATCGAACCTAAAAGTTGCAGGACCATCCTGGCTGGGGCTTTGGATCTTGGAAGCAGGGCTTGAACTTGACCTTGTAAAGTTTGAATCCTTTCGGTAGGAAGAAAGACGCACATCAATTTTGAGTCTATCTCTGCTCCTATGAATCTTATGCGCTGAGAGGGCAGCAAGACAGACTTTGACCAATTGAATGTAATTCCCAGGGTAGCACCCAGGAGATGGTGGCTTTGAGGTTGTCTATTAGTAGATGCCTGGTGGTGGCAGTCAGGAGCCAGTCGTCCAGATAGGGAAACACTTGGAATCCAAGACTCCTCAGGTGAGCAGTCACTACTGCCAAACACTTGGTGAACACCCTGGGGGCTGTGGTGAGACCAAAGGGCAGTGCACAAAATTGGAAATGACTGTCTCCCAGGCTGAAGCGCAGATACCTCCTGGACGCCTGATGTATCGGTATGTGATAATAGGCGTCCTTGAGATCTATGGAGCACAACCAAACATCCTTCTCCAACAATGGGAGAATGGATTGTAAAGTGACCATTCGGAATTTGGACTTCATGACGGACTGGTTTAGTTTGCTGAGATCCAATATTGGTCTCAGGTCCCCTGTCTTTTTTGGCACTAAAAGAACCTTGAGTAATTTCCGGATCCGATCTGGTCTGTGGGGACCGGTTGGATGACTCCTTTTTCTAGCAGCTTTGATGCTTCTGCGGCTGCAATTTCCCTTTGACTGGGTGGTGGGTCCGGGATTTTTTTGGACGGTGGGGGTGAGTGTGTGAAGGGAATGGTGTAACCTCCGGCAATAATCGGAAGCACCCATCTGTCCTGAGTGATAGACTCCCAGGCTTTTAGGTGCTTGGCAAAACGGCACCCGACTGGCTCCGGAGCAGCACAGCCGGGCAATCCCTCATGAAGTGTGGGAGGTTAAAGAGCCACGAAAGGACTCGCGGTCTCCAGAATTGCGGGGCCCTCTGCCGCCTCTGGGACGGCATCTCCCAGAAAAATTTCCCCGTCCTCTGCCTCTGGAAGGGGAATCTTCCTGCTGTTGAGGAAAAAACTTACGTGATTTGCGGAACCACATCTTCCCTCCTCCTTTAGCCTTGGGATAAGGCCGAAAGGGAGTGGAATAATGTGCACCTACAGCAGATAAAGTTTTTCCCTCTTGCTCACAGCGGGTAAGAGTGTCTTTAACCTTAGGTCCAAACAAAGAGGACCCATCAAAGGGAGCGTCGTGAAGGAAGACTTGAAGGCCTCCATAAAATGACACAAGCGGAGCCAGGCTTGTCTCAGTAGAGCCACGCCTGTGCCTGCCGCTCTGCCCGCCTTGCCGCATATGAAATGAGCCTCATGGACGAGTTAGAAATCGAGGTAAGGATAGCCAACTGAGAGCTAACCGACTGGGCTAGCTGCTCAGGTAGGTTACCTGAGAGGGAATCTGACAGCTCCTTGACCAGATCCCTCTGTAGCCTGGTAAAATGTGCCAAATAATTCAGGGACCTTAGTGTAAAGGCCGCTAAAGTCAGGGTGCGCTTCCCGTACCGGTCCATGCTCCTAGACTCCTTATTAGGAGGATGGACGGATGTTGAAGCCTCTGCCACGTCCTGTTGTGTAGCAGATGCCACCACCATGGCATCTACAGCCACGCCTTTTGTCAAGAACTCCTTCTCGGGTGGGGCAGACAAAAATTTGTTAGGGCGAGAAGGCACTGGTTCCACAGTATCTGGATGTTCCCACACCCACCGACAAACCAAATCCAGGAGCTCGTCGAAGGGCGGAGACACCCAGGAGGCGGAGGGCTGAGCCCCAAAGGCCTTGAGAAGCACTGACTCATCAGCAGAGGGGGGTTTGGATATCCAGCCACCTCGTTGCTTAAGGATCTCTAAAATGTCTGCGAATGAGACATCATCCGAGGACGACTTTGGGGACCCCTCCGCATCATCAAGATCAGTGTCCGATGTAAGAGACTCGGGGGAGTCCACGTGCTTCCTCTTGCATGATCTCTTCCTTGGGGGCTCCTCCGAAGACAACTCCGAAGAACCCTCAGGAGAAGGGGAACCCCCAGTGGGGGTAACCTCAGGCCCCAGGGCTCCGCTGCCTAAGGACAGGGGAACTGCCAAAGACCCAGTCTCCACGCCCAGGGAAGGTGCCGGTAAAGCCGTAGAGATGGCCGAAGAAGACTTGGCCAAGGCACTCCTCATAGCTCTGAAAGCCGGACCCCCAGAATCCTAGGAGTGTCCGGTCCCCGGAGCCATGATAGCAGACGGAAGTCCCGCAGCCGAAGCACCGAGAGGGAGGCTCGGAACCGACAGCATAGGTCCCGAAACGTCACCCCCGGGTCCGGCCGAAGAAGTCCACGTGCCAAACTCGGACCCGAAGGCCGGGGTTGGAGTAAGGGTCGGAGCCGACCCTAGGATCTCCACCGGCTCCAACAGCACCTGCTCCGACAGAGCCGAAGCGGTCGGAGGAGGAATGGCAATTGAATGGGCTATCGGCTCCGAAGCCAATTGGGTCGGAGCCGAAACAAATTTTTGAAAGACTGGGGACTGGAACAGTCTTTGGAGCACCCTGTCTATGTCTGAATCTGACATCCTCGATGACCTAGAGGAGACTGAACGGGTTCGAGTTGGCCTCTCCAACGGCCCCAAGGGGCTAGGGGACCGGCTCCGAGGCGACTCGATAACTATCGGCGCCGAAGGAATACCCAAACCAGTTTCCATCGGTGCCGAGGAGGACTTAGGCGCCGAGGAGGAAGTGTCTGAGCGGACAACCTTCATCGGCTCCGAGACCAGTGGAGCCGATGAAGGTGACCCGCCTCTCGATGCCCCAGCCATCGGCTCCGAAGCCAGAGGAGTCGAGACTGGAGGCATCGAGGCAGACCGTTCCGCCCTCGGCTCCGAAGTCCTTGGAGCCGAAGGAGAAGCCTGCCTATGTCTTTTGGCGGTCGGGTCCGACGGACTGGTCGGAGCCGACGCCCTTTTCTTTTTAGCAGGAGAAGGAGAGGATGCTAAAGCTTCTTCAAAAGAGGGTTTTATAAGGCCTTTCAATATAAGCTTATTTTTCCTCTCTTGGAGGACCCTCGAGGAAAAAGCGTGACACACGCTGCAGGACTCCTGCAAATGTTTGGCGCCCAAACAATATACACAGAGAGAGTGGTCATCCGTGATAGACATTTTAAAACTACATTTAGTGCACTTCTTGAAGCCCGAAGGCCTAGGAGCCTGAGACATTATAAGTAAAACTGAGTAACTCCCTCACAGACAAAACTTTGTTGGAAAAGACTGACCCTACAAAGATTAACTTGCCGTTCACAATGATAGCCCGCAATTAAAATAAAGGCCAACTGAAGACATACAACAGTGAATAAATGTATAAAGGAATCCAAGAACCCCTAAGGTTCAAAAGGGATTAACCAACAGGAAAGGCCCTACGGATCAAGGGAGCCTGTAACCAGAACAAACACCAATCACACACAAATTTTCCACAAAAAGTTTTCAAAACACACACAACAGCACAGAGTAGCTGTTAAAACAGCTTTTTGTTAAAGAATTAGCAAATTTCTGACAGAAAAAGTTAGTGAAAAGACACTACTTAGCTCAGCCAGCTCGAGACCACGTCTTTGCTAGTTAGCGGCAAACGAGATCTGGGGGACTGGTAGTGGTGCATCCTGGGATATAGTAAGCTCAGCCAATTAGAGACTTCGCTCTTTGGCATAAGCGTGCCGAGTCGGAGCCAAGGGATCGGCTCCGAACCCATCTTTCAGAATGTAGGCGAGATAGGATCACATAACATCTTGCTGTTATTTTCCCACAAATGGTCCGAGCTAGCTGGATCACTGAGATCTCTCTTGCTGCGGCAAACTAGATCTGAGGCAATTCCAGCAGTGCATTGTGGGATAAGGGGCTTGGTCTCAATCTACTGGCAAACCTTGAGCTTTGCTATCGGCTGTGTCGGAGCCGAGGATCGGCTCCGAACCCATCAGTGAGAATAAACGGCGAGATTTAACAACTTCACATTTTATGTTTAAACATGAAACATCTTTATTAAATTATAACTTATGACATAGGTAATCCTACATTTATATAAATGAAAAAAAACATACTGACATACTTTTAGTTGCAAACATTATACGTCACTTATAATCTATCCAGCCACTGTCAGTCAAACATTACATAGCGCATTCAAATCCTGCCTTCTTTTAAACTTCATTCCTCCTCCAAAATATTATTCTGCATGTATTGTTCCCACAGTTCCCATTTTTTTCTACATACTTTGCTCCTACCCTTTTCTAAAGATCCAAGTTCCATTTGTTTTATCTCTGTTACTATATTCACTAATTCTAGTACAGTTGGTTTAGACTTTGATTTCCATTTTCTTGTAATTGCTTTTTTTGGCAGCCACCATAATTAGACTCAGCACGGCCTTACTATGTCTAGACAATTCAGATTCTGTATCATAGCTCAAAAAATCATGTCCTTAGTTATATCAATTTGCTCAATCAGTATATCTGATGGATTAGTCTTCAGAGAGTTTATAGTCTGTCAACTCATTATACTCCAAACATATGTTCTCAATTATCTCTTTTTACCATATCACACCTCCAACATCTGTTATCTACTTGAGGAAAAATTCTTTGAAGTCTGCTTGGGTATAAAAATACCTATCTAAACATTTCCAAGCAAAGATCCTAAATCTTCTATACTTTACTGCATACTTGGGAGAGATACATACATCCCCCATTATTTATTTGTGACTTGCTTATCCAATCTCTCTTCCAAATCCTTTCTAACCTCCTCTGGATGATTCTGATAGGTATCATGCAATATTTTCTATGCTCTACTAATTATCTCTCTTTTAACAGCAGCTTCTGTTCTAGAGTTTACTAAAAATTCTACCAGTGTTAGTCCTTCACTTGGGATCTCCCTATTTCTTTCTCTTTATATATACATTGATATCAGTCCTTGATATGGAAGGCAACCTCTAGCCTGCAGTCCAAATAAATTATTGTCCTTTTCCTATTCTATTGGCTTTCCCTTTTGAATTATTTGCTTTCAATACCTCTGTTCCTTTGCCAATTTTCTCCAATACCTTCCAGCCCCCTCTTGCCTATTCTATTGTCTGTATCCTTAATTATAGTCATCCCTATTAATAGGATCTTGTTTCTCCATTCCCGTGTTGGCTTAGTTCTTAGAATACTTTCTGCTACTTTATGAATATTATATTCTGTATGGTTATTGCTATTCTCCTTAAGGATCTGCATCCAAAATGCCAGTATCTCCTTGTTTCTTGAGCTTCCCCCCATTTTGTCATTATCCCTTTCCATTTTGAATTAAAGCGTTCTGCTTGTGCTATGTACTGGAGCCTTAGCTGCGGAGCTCTGAAATACCCCTTCAAATCACGTAATCCCAAACTACCTTGTTCTGTTGGAAGAATCAGCTTATCCCACTTGAATCTTGCCATCTTCCGCTCCCAGATAAAATCCTTCAGCTCCTTATTAATTGCTATCTACAACTTCTCCTCTGATTGATAAAAATATGTCTGACTTGTGTATAAAACTAAATAGACTAAAAACATTTTAACTGCTTGTATCTTGCTATCTATATCCATAAAACAGAGCTTCCAATTGCTGGAAAAATGTTGATGACAAATAATGAAAACAGTAGGTATGATGAAGACCTACTTATTGAAAAATATACTTGTGAACTGAAAATGTAGGTGAAAGGCTAATGGTTTTGAAATAGTGATAAGAAATGATGTAGGTATATTTCAAGGTTTACTATCAAAATGTGGAAAATCAAAATAATTTTTCACCTTTTGATTGAACGGTTTTGCCGAAACTGGTAATAAGAAATTACCAAAATTTCAGAAATGGTAACATGGAATCAACATTTGAACAGCAGAAGTTCCAATGTTGAAAGACTGTGTTACTGGTAATGTTTTGTTCAGGGGGCAAGCCCCATTGCACCTCCCATGTGGGGGGCTGCACCCCCATACCCCCTGCATATTATCTATTTCAACTACGAGACTGCAGTACAGTGTTATCAGAACATCGATTCCACATTAGTGAAAGCACATTACCACTCACTAATGTGGAGTCAAACATTTTCCGGATCTGCATTATGAAAACTTGAAAACAGCCTTTTTACAGATCTAAATTTTGATAGTAAACCATATTTCAATGTTACTTGCAAGAGAACCACATGCCACTGCACACCAGTTTTTGAGTCTGTGTATAACAATACTAGCTTGCAAAGAGGAACAAGATAGTTATGGAACAGATGGCAATACATATTTACAGGTGAGAAAATGCAAGCATAAACATTGCCCACTACACTGACCTCTTCCTAAAGTTAGATCAATGTTTATGTCACCAAAAGTGATGTTTTAAAGCATTTTAAGGGTAATATCAGTATGTATAGACACACACATACACATGCAAGCAAACACACACACACGCGCGTACAAATACCCCGGGATTAAGTAAGCTTCCATGCAGGAATAGCTTATTCCTGCATGGAAACGACCGTTTAAGAGCAGCATGCAGCGCGCCATGCATAGTTATGAAGGCACGCTGTCTCTGCTCCTAAATGGACACAGATCGTGGATGAGTGCAGGGGGCATGTCTGAGAGTAGAGTTCTCACAATATACATGCCCCTGCACTCAAGAATTGCCATTCAGCAATTACAATGAGTGAGAATGCTCATAGGGGGGTGCCACCTCTTCAAATGCCCAAAGTGGGACTGTCTACAAATGTGACATGTTGCAGGACAAAACACACCCACAGCCATTGCAAAGGTCAAAGCCCCACTTCCCAGGAAAACCCTATGCTCATAGCAACAGAAACACCCCAGGATTTCTGTCAAATGTGCAGATGCACACAGAACTCCACAGCAATAATTGAAATCTGTCCCTTCTTAGAGAAAATAACACTAGAAATATTTTTTTTATCAAACTGATTAAATTTAACCGTAGGTGCGTGGGTTTGCCCCTTGCTTAGCTACGCGTACTCTAGCTTAAATGACACAAGAAGGTAAATAGCAAGATACATTCAGTAGAAGCATTACAGCAATAGTGTAGTGGTTACAGCGTTCGCTTTGCAAGCAGTCATTCCTGGTTTGATCCTCACTCTAATAAATTCAATTTTCCTTGTGAAAGCAATTCATGAAAATTTTTTTTGCAGTATAACCTACTAAATAACATATATTTATGAACTGGAGTACTGCATTAAGTGCAGATGTGAGGTGTCATTGTAATAATGTGGTAAAATCCACAGATAAACAGACGTGCTCCATACAGTATACATACACATGAATCAGGGATACTAACCAAAGTTATAATGTGTAATGAATGATAAATCAATGCCATACAGCAAATAGTATATAAAATGTATATGATGTCAAAATCTACCACCTTCCCAAGACCCATGTTTCTTTTATTTCTAAATTAGTGTGAGAGTAAGCGGCAGTAAGCACTTTTAAGCAGTAGTAAGTGGGTTTAATCCTGTTTGCCCGGGGGTAAGCAATTTAGACGCTAACTGAGTGTAAGAATATTTAACAGGAAGTTAGCATTGCTTACCATCGTGCAAACCCATGCAAACCCACTTACAACTGCTTAAAAGTGCCTTAATCACTCTGTATCCAACAGCCCTTGTTCTGCCCAGCAACAAAATGATCAGCCATTGCAAGTATTGAGCCCAAGGCCCTGAATACCATAGCCACAGTGATTTACCACTATACCATACCAGCTGTACATAAAATTGAGGTATACCCAAACAAATCCTCACTATAGTAAAATCACAATTTACATATGAAAGGAATTTAATTTTTTGTTGTATAACCTACTAAATAACATATATATGTGAACTGGAGTACTGCATTAAGTCCAGATGTGAGGTGTCATTGTAATAGAGTGGTGAAATCCACCAATAAACACAAGTACCCCATACAGTGTACGTACATATGAATCACAGATACTTAACAAATATATAACATGTAATGAATGATAAATTAATGCCAAGCAGCAAATAGTGTGCAAATTTAAAAATAAGCAACGCTAAGCATTGCACACCTCTGCTTACCAGGTGTAACCAATGCGTAGCCCAGCTAAATAAATTTGCCCATTGGTATGCCCCTTTAAGCAATGCCAACCTTTGGTAAGCAGGTTTGCCCATAGCTTAGCATTTTCAAAACCATCCAATCATGGCATAGTGCGGGAAATCGGCCCTATTTAAACCCAAAGGCGGGAATACATCTCATAACTGGTTGTCACTTCCTCCTGTAGGCACAATGGCTGGTGTCGGGGAAGGATCATGCTTCCGAGTGCAGCACTGGGGCATCCAGACGTCCAAGGTCATGGCAGGACTCCTGGTAAAAGACCATGAAGAGAGACTGCTGCAGGGCCAGTACCAGGGTTTCCAATATAAAGCGGAAGCCTGGACCGTCTCGGCCGTGACCTCACCAGTGCCACTGGCATCCCCTCAAACTGGTGAGCAGGTCAGGAATCACTATGCCGACCTGAAACAGAGGAAGAGGGAGCTGTTGGATCAGTGGATCCAAGAAGCTAGGCAGGATGATATCCCAGCAGTGTGTAAGTACTCATTCTGCTAACTGTTTAACAATTGCCTAAATCATGTATATTATGGATAGGTATGGCTAAATATTCCTCTTATGTCTCTGACAGCTGCAGCAGAGCAGGCTGTGAATCAGGAAGCCCATGCGTATAGGCTGCAAAGGCTGAGTCTCGAGGCAGGTTAGTAATAATCTTTCATGTACTGTCATAAGAAATAAATCTAAAAGTAGTAGAAATTTAATTGCCAATATAAAACCTGTTTTGTTTATGGGATGTACTGAATAAACCAGACAATATGGCAGGAAGAGTCTCATATAGGTTGTATGTAAATAAAAGGGTAACAGCCTAGCAAAAAAGGTCTAACTCCTGGACTGCTTGTGTTTATGCTAGTATCGTATGGTAATGTAGTGTTGCATTCTCTTAATAGTACTGTTGTATTAAGCACTGTTACCCACACTGGGCTACATAAATAAAATGTGTAGGAATGTCTGTATGCAACTGTTGTAATCACAAAGTCATATTGTACAACTGAGGGTGACTTAGACAGAAAACAGTGAAAATATACACAACAAAATCCAAATAGCACACTCAACTGTGACTTAAACTGTCATATTTTTAGTACATACAGCCATGGTTGGAATCCTGGAAGTGCTGGTAAGCTGTATGCATAATCATACCCCTCAACTGTACAGATTTTGTCAGAAAGTTCAGATAATTGGCTTAATTTTCCTACCTGTCACCCTGTCCCCCTGGCAAATCAGTGGGATGATCACAGAAGTTTAGGCAGCAAAAAATGACATACAACTGATTGTCAGACATCATAACCATCAGAAATATATCTATAAGAGCAAACCTGTCACTCTAGCAACTCATCAAAATGTTATGAGAGTAATATGCAAATTATGTCCCATCTCTACTTCCATGTTGTGAAGCTATGACCAGAGTGTGTGCAGTAACAGAGTGAGACATATGTGCATAATAATAACGTGGAACCTGGTAATATGTGTGGCAACATTCAGATAGTTTTAACAAACATTTCATCCACAGGTCTGTCAGATAAGAAAACTGTGCCTGGAAATAAAAGATTGAAATCCTGGACTGGTACTGTTTAGTCTGGTATTGTATGGCGTTGTTAGTGTTGCAGTTTCTCTGAATAATAATGTATTATTCATCACTGTCACCCACACTGTGCTACATAATAAAACTGTCTAGGAATCCCTGTATAAGACTGCTGTAATTACAAGGTCAGATTGTAAAACCACGGGAGACTTATAGACAGAAATCAGTGAAGAGATACACAGCAATATTTAAATAGCACACTCAACTGTGATGTACGCTGATTTATTTTTAGCAGACACTGCCATGGTTCGAATCCTGGGAGTGGTAGCAAGCTGTATGCAGAATCATACCCCTCAGCTGTTGAGATTTGTTCAAAATGTCCATATAATTGGCCCATATACGCTGCCTGTTACCCTGTCTCCCTGGCCAATCAGTGTGATGATCTATGAAATTTAGGTAGCTTTTAATGACCTAAAACTGACTGTCAGACCTGTAAATATTCAGAAAATGTATATGAAAACACATTATAGCAACTCACTGAATGTTTATGAGGGCAATTGTCAAAATATGTCCCAATTCCACCTGCATGTTGTCAAGCCTTGACCAGACTGTGTGCAGTAAGAGATTGAGAGGTATGTACATAACATCAACCTGGAATCTGGGAATATGCGTAGAAACAGTCAGGTAGTGTTAACAAACAATACCTCCACAGGTATACCAGGTAAGAGGTGTATACTGAAGGTAAAACACAGTTCATGTATACAGTTGTCTACAAACATACCTCTGTCCAAACTAAGGCCATAGGGTAATGTAATAATACCTGTAAGGTACAGATTACAGCAGTGACTAAGAAAGTAGTGAGAACTACAGGGGTATACAAGTTGTTAACTGACATCTCCCCCCCCCCACCACCATATCTGCAACAATAATCTAAATACACAACTCAATGGGCATGTGTACAATTAAATCTACTGTTGGGACATATGTCTTATTGTTTGATAAATACTGAAATGTGTTTCTGTGCATGTGCTATGTTGAAATACTCCCACATTGGTGGCATGCTGCCATCAATGTAACCTGCATACTGTTGTAATGGCCACTGTGGTTCCATATATGCAACTGTTCCATATCTGGTGTTTTGGGTTAACGGAAATATCTATGCATGTTGTTATACCTAATCCTTGAATGTGTTGACTATTACTAACCCACATATGTTTTAAAACTGCAACACCATAGCACGTTTAGGAAGGCCAGTCCCAGCAGACCTACCTCTCCCACCTCCTCTGACCATGGCACCGGGCACCAGCACATCTGAGCCCCACCCTGGGACTTCCTCGTCTGCTGGTCCTGCACCACCTTTGGGTGGAACTGCCTCAGGGGATGGGGCTCGCCCACCCGGGAGTGGGCGCAGACAGAAAACTGTCACCCGTCATCAGGTCTGGGGTCTGGTGCATAGCGAGCTCGGCAGGGAGTTTGGAGATCAGCGATGCCAGCTTGAGGGCCACTTGGTGCATTTAGAGGGTCAGCCTGCCCCTCCTACCCAACCCCCAGCACAGTTACCTTCAGGGCTGTGAAGGTGCAGTGGTGACTGCCTACGGCTGGGGACCTCAGTCCCACTGTTTCCATTTGGGGGCTCATGGGCTTCCGACTTCCAAACACCCCTTCCCATCCAAGGTGTTTACTCCCCACATGTGTCATATACCGCCCCTGTATGCTGTCTTGCCTGGCTTGTCTGTCATCATACCCAACCTACCTCCCAAAATATACCTACTACTCTTCCCCAACATCCCACTCTCACCTTAAAAAAAAAGAAAGGGAAATCTGTTCCCTCAAAAAAATCATCCCCATACATACCTGTCCATTTTGCACATGTGTCCTCTGGACACATGTAATCTGGTCTAATTGGCTTCACAACATATTATTGTTGTCCTCACCCCTCTCTCAGGGGTTTGAGTGTCCAAATCTACCTCCAAATCAATGTATATGCACAGCTGTTGCTGTAGAAGAAATGGGTAGCTATGGACCTTACCAACACCCGTCTTGCACATCCCTACCTATTTTCCTTACTGTCTTTCCCTCTTTGTGCCCCTTTTTCACCACTTTCCTACCACTCCTTTTTCTTTTCTTTTAAAGAAATTACAGACCAAGTAACAATCCTTGTTGGGGTCCCAGAAAAACCACAGCTCGAACAGAAGAGTTTGATTAAAAAGCTTTAATCCACACGAAAAGTGAAACAACACAGCCTTTGTGAAAACATAAAAATCTTCCCTGGTTAAGCGCTTTCATCTGCAGGGAATGCAGATTTCATCAGAACCATGAGCATAACATTAATTAGCCTTTTATAATTAATTTTGGCGCCAAAATTCAATTAAAATTCAATTACCATTCAAAAACTGTCCCTGACAAAAATTATTGTTAAAAACTACATAAATAACTACATTTTTTAAATGATGAAGTGGTTTTTAAATACAGTGATAGAAATGCTTTATACAGTAAATCCAGAAGTAACACTGATGTTGTATTTATTAAACATAAGATATACAATTTGGGGAAGAAACTGGGTAACATCAAAAATGTTAAAATGGATAACGCTTACTTGCAACAATGTATTGATTTACAGATTGTACCCAAAGGGTTACGCTTTTTTAAGCTACCTTTGGGGATTGAATTTAGCAGTCATGTTATTTATGAATTCAATCAAATGTTTGATGAGTTTGGTTTTTTGTTCATGAAGAAACTTATGAAGTATAATGAGGAAAAAATAACTACTTTAACTGAAGAAATTGAGAAGGTTAACGAGGAAATTATTCAGGACTCAAATTTCGAGCAATGGTATGATTTATACCACAAACAGTTCCAAATAGTAGAACATAGGGTAACGGATATACAGGTTAGGAAAAATAAGAAAATTGAAAGGGACCTTTTTTTATATAAGAATAATAGAGCCTATGTGTGGCCGAATAATAGAGACAAACATTTTTTTGAAATTGAAAGGGAATTCAGAGGTCGTAAGGATTCAGTAAGACATGATGAGGAAGAAAATTTTCAGGGGGGAAGATTTTATCCACCTGCGAAAACCTACAAGAAGAGGTTTTAGAATTTCAGACTGGGGTATTAGAGGAGGTTGAAGTACCCCACTACGTCAATGAAATTCACACTCAAGATACTCTTCTTCCTAGTAATTCTCAAGTCTTGCTCCCTGTCTTTTCAGTAGAAGAACAACTTTTAAATAGTGAGAATATTTCATGTAGTGAGAACATCAATTTAACTATTCATACATCTAAGGGTTTTAATGTGTACAACTATACGGATGTAAATATCAATGAAGAATTTTTTTCTCTTTTTAGTAAGGGGATGAAATATATACCCACGGCAAAATTCAATATAGTAGATACAATTAAGGAGATGAAATTGTTTTGCCGGAGACTCAATTTGGCTATACAGTTTAATGGAACAGATGGGAGCGATACATACAAAAATGTTAATAAATACAAGAAAAAAAGTGCTTATATTCCTACTTACCATCCGAATGTAGCCAATTTTGAAAAACTTATAAGTAAAGATATATATTGGTTTTATTCAAACATTAAAAGCAACCCAGATTATGGAGGGCTGTACAAGGACAATTTAAGTATTAAAGAAAGGGAAGTTTTGAAAAATATTTTGGCCAACCAAGACATCAGGATCATGAAACCAGATAAAGGTGGGGGTATAGTTATTTTTTCCACTCTGGATTATAATAATGAAATAAACAATATTCTCCACCTTTCTGGGAATTATGAAGAAGTATCGGTGAACCAAGTCAATATTGGTTATAGAAGAATTGATTTAGTAGTAGAAGAATACTTATTGGATGACCGAATATCTAATGATGTTTATGAATTTATTCGAGAAGAATTTCCAAAAATGGCCATTATTTTCGGCATCCCGAAAATACACAAATGTTTGAATAAACCCCCGTTCAGACCTATTATTTCTGGGTCCAAATCGAAAACTTATAATATGGGGGTAATCATTGATGGATGGACCAAACATGTTTACGACAATGCTAGGCATCTTATTAAGGACTCATGGAATTTTTTAGCAAATTTGACCCCAGATATTTGGCAAAGAGATCTTTTATTTGTGACAATTGATGTTGTCGACCTTTTTTCAAGTATTCCAAAGGATATCGGTTTGGAATACTTTTTTGAAAGTTTAAGAAAACATTCTACTTTGAGTTGGGAAAGAATAAACCTGATTGTTGACATGATGGGGTTAATTTTGGATTACAATTTTTTGCAATTTCAGGGAGAAGTGTTCAGGCAGACCAAGGGCGTAGCTATGGGGGCCTCTTGCGCCCCTGTGTTCGCAAACTTGGTAATGTTGGAATGGGAAACTTCCTTTGTATTCCCTAGTGATTTTTACCAACACATTGTATATTACACAAGATACCTGGATGATTTAATCATCCTTTGGAATGGATCTGAAGACCTTGTAAAAAGGTTTATTGACTACTTAAACAACACCACTAGTTTTTTGAAATTCACTTATAAAGTGGAAAAGGAAGTGATTTCCTATCTTGATACATATGTTGGTAACAGTAACGAAGGGTTTGAATCAAGAATTCATAGAAAGAACACTTTCTCCAATGATTATTTATTCTATGGGAGTAACCATCCACCCCATGTCTTCAAAAATGTGTTCAAGGGTCAATGCATACGCGCTGCACGTATGTCATCCAACAAGACCATTATGGAAAAAGAATTGGACAACATCTTTAATATGTTTAAAATGAGGGGATACCCAGTTTCTATGTTACTCCCCATAATTACATTTGTTAAGAAGGAATGGGGAAAGAAGTATCCACCTTTGCTGGGGAAACCCTTTATTTGCAATAAGAAAGCCAACTACAACAGCAATAGTATTTGTGTAATTATGTATAGCCCATATACAAGTGTCATTAAAGAAATTTTAATCAAACATTGGAATATTTTAACTGTATCAGAAGATGTAGGGAAAATAGTGGGGACCATCCCAAAATGTGTTTACAAGACATCTATAAACATTAAAAACATGTTGGAGAGGAAAAAAGTTATTAAAAAAGTAAGGGATAGGGATAAAAAAGGAACAACAAA